>NC_059112.1:23005800-23148300 GCF_020740685.1 Jaculus jaculus | reverse complement strand
CTGCAACGTAAAACATCTGGCTTCTCAATGGGTCGTTTCTTTGTGTCGGCCGCCGCCGCTGTCTGGGTGCGTTAGCGCGGGTTTGCACTGGATGGATCCGGAGGTCGCCAGTGGGTCTTTGCTTTAATGACTCTGCGACCAAGACCGCGCGAACTGCACCCAAATGGGTCTCCTCTTCAGTCCCTCTCCCCTTTCTTGCCCTTCCCCTCCACTTTTTTTTTTCCCAGATGTTCACAACCCTCCCCAGACTTGAGGCTTCCCAAAGAGGAAATTTCCCCCAGTGAAGCCCTTACTCTTGGCAAAGGCTCGTGGCCGACGCCTTTCCGGCTCGGTTCCTGTGGCTCCTGGATGCTGGCAGCCCGGCGTAGGGAAGCCACGGCCTTGATTTGTGGACCTCAGTGGCCCCGTGATTTAAGTGGAGGGTAATTTCCATTTGGTTCGTTAGGCTGTAGCAGAATAAAGGAAAAATATTTCATTAATTCCTTCCTCTCGGTGGACAAGAGGGGGGAATGCTTAGCTGATTCGCCGCGTGGTGTAAACAAACCCTGGATATTTTATATGAATTAAATGTGTAGATAATTAGTTTTATTGCATTCATTACCCCCTTTATGTGCTCTGTAACAAGTCAGTAATTAAAGTAACAAACTCATAAAGTCTTTATAGGGGCATTTAGGCGTTCAGTGTTTGCCAAACTAAGTGGTTTAATTCGATGCTAGTGCCGGAGAGTGGATGGGCGCCCTCTCTCCACGGCCACCCTGTTTTATTGCTCTCTAAACTACCGGGGACTCTGTAATGTATTAAGCAGGGACAGCAGCCACCCCCCTCAAAAAAAAAAAAAAAGCATCGAGCTCCTCTGCGGGGTGAGTTCCAGGCCCGCCCCGGGTGTTTGTACATCCTCTGGACGTGAGGAGCGCTAGTCTCCCGGAGCGCAGCCTGGACCCACCCAAGAACCCCGGCGATCGTTTTATGGGGAGGGTTGATAGTTTTATTGCAGATGCATGTTGTACAATGCGTATTTGATAAAGAAGAGCCCTTGGTGACCAGTGTGCGCTTTTTTTTTTTTTTTTTTTTTTTTGTGCACAGGGGCGAAATGAAAATAAATGCGTACAAGGTTTTACTGCTGCGGGAAAACAAATGGCACTACTCTAAATGGTTTTTCTTTATGGTCACCAGACAAGAAGAGAAAAGGGATGCAAACATCTGTCTTCGGTCCCCTGAACCTAAAGGCCAGCAAAGACGGATGCGAATCTAAGGGTTATTACAGCGCGGGCTGGTCTTTATTTCTTGCGCTCTCATGAATATGAATCCGGGTTCGGACCAGGAGCCTCCCGGTTCCCTCCGCACTGCGCTTGGAATCTCCCCCGTCCGCATTCTCCCACCGCCAGCCCTCTGCTGGGAGGTGGAGGACGTGTTGTCAAGCACAAGGCAGTGATTGTCCAAGTCCCTCCGTACCCCTCGGGTGGCAGTGGGGAGGGCGGGAAAGAAGGCAGCGTGCGCGGTTGTTGGTTTTAGGCGAAAGGAATCGCCAAGCTCTGGATTGGGTGGGCGCGCAGGACTCAGGGCCTGGCTGACATCTGGAGCTGCAGAGGTGGCCTTTAAGGGGTCCTACTCCGCAGGAGAGAGGGGTGGGCTGCCTGAGAGGAGATGCTGGGGTGGGGGGGGGGTTGAGGACCTACGCCTCAGCTCCAAGGCTTGACAGTAAGCAAGTTGGCAGCCTTCTTAACGCACCTGGGGTCTCAAGGCGACAGAGCGTGCGTCCTGGGCAGGTACAACCACTCTGGGTAGCTGGCAGGACAATTCCGCCTTGGGTCCCCAAATAGCCTTTGGGGTCCCCTAGAGTGTGCAGAGACCCGGAAGGAGCAGGTTCACGGTGGTAGTTTTCGATGATCTTGCGTGAGAGCAAAGCTTGGAAATGCACATGCACGCGGGTAGCTAGTTCTGAGGAAAGGGAGTTGGGGATTTGATGGCCACTTGGATAGTTGGATGGTTTGAGCCACCTTGCTGCGCCTTCCCACGTCTTAGTAAGCGGACCCAGTTGAATTCACCATTGAGCGGTTGGAGCGCAGGTGTGTGAGAGAGACACCACGAGGCAAAAGGACCCAACCGGGAGAAGTGCCCGGACCCAGAGGGTGCCCGCTGGAGGGACAAGCCCGGCCCAAGGCCGGGTAGGGCGCCAGCCCAAAGCTCCTTCCCTCCCTGCCCTGCGGTCTGCGGCACCCCTGGCCGCCTCCTGGTCGTGCCAGCCCTCTCGGGGGTGCCAAGGTGCCAGGCCTCTCTCCAGGCGCCCTCTGGTGCCCAGCCTCGCCTGGCCAGCGCGCGAGCAGCCTCCTGGCTATTGAAGGAGCAGACTTTTCAGTGCCCGGACCTCACGGTCCGATGAGCAAATGCTCTCCACTTCATTTTCGCCTTTGTAGGCCTTGTAGGTTTATTTTGCTCACTGTCCCATCCCTCCCCTCTAGCCCTGGCCTGTCTTTTGTGGCCCCGGATTCAGCTTCTGCTCCTAGATGAAAGGCCTGTGGGGCTGGGCCAGGCCAGAGCCCCGTTTTGTACCAGTTGTGCTTTCTACACGCGAGCGCTCCCCTAAAAGTTGTACCAAATGGTTAATTTAATTATTCCAACTATAGACCAACTGCATCAGCAGCCTCCACCACGCGTCTGGGAGGAAAAAAAGAAACCATCTATAAGAAATAATCTAATAAGAGTGAAGTGTAGAAAAACCCCTCCTGATTTTCAACCGGCACAAATAGAATTAGAGGTTCAGCACCCTTTGCTCAAACAGACCTTTTGTCCAGATCACAACTTCAGCCAGCCAGCCATGTGTACCGTGCCTGCTATTTATTTTAATAGAGGCGGGTGGGAAGCGAGATGGATTGATAGATAAATGGCCACATGGATAGATGGATGGTTTGATCCGTCTTCCTCTGACTTAATATGTGTACACGGTTGACTTTTTCCTCCCCCTGCCGATTTTCTGAATCAATAATGGAAAGGCAATGCTATGTGGTAAAAGAAAATACAAAACGGGAGGGGGGCATTTAAAACACAAAAAGGGGGAGAGGCTTCCAGCACATATACTGTGAGAAAAAAAAAATGTTTACATGCTACCCAGTATCAAATGAAAAAAAGGTTGAAAGTTTAAAAGAAACTTTTCTTTCCTTTGCCATTCACAGGAGGGTTTTTTTTTTTCTTCTTCTTCTTCTTCTTCTTTTTTCTTTTTCCTTGAAAGTCAGAAAGAATGTTAGAAGACAAGGAAACAAAACAGCAAACAAAATGCCATTGTATTGTATCAGCAATTCATGGGAAAATGCTTGTCAGGCCTTCATGCCTCACTCCTAGGAGGCTGTTTTGAGGCTGTTTGACCGCAGGCGAGGCACAATAACACAGGAATGAATAAAATATTAAATACCAGTGAGAGTTTCAGGGGAATTTTCTTTTTGATTGCTTTACTTAATGCTGTGTCCCAGTGATGCGAGCGCAGCAGCCATCCCTCCAGCTCTGCCTGGCAAAGAAGCAACTCAGAACCAAATTCATTTGCTCAGCCAGAGAATTAAAGGACACAATTTGTCCTTGGCTCCGTGCAGAAAGATTGCTGCGGGCAGCAGTTCTTCCCACTCACCTGAACTAAGAAAGCAACCTCCACAGAATGTTCTGGGACACCGTTTTCCAGAACACAAAACAGACCAACCAGTAACATTCTTGGACCTGAAGACCTACTGTGTTCTCCTAGCAGTTAAGAATTTTTACCAAATATTCCATTTGCATGGTAACAGTCATACGCTTGTTTCATGATGGAAACCTCTTTTTAGGTTTGTTGCTCATTAACCCCCTGGGCATGAAGAAACTAACAATTATTAACTGGTTGACAATACGGTGTGCAAAGCAAGTATCACAGTGCTTGGCCCCTGGACAGAATCCAAGGAGAGCTGGCCTCCAGTGGTAGGGTGAGAGTGAGGACAATGATACCGGCAGGGGCTATTTGACCGTTGTAGTGAACACGTGACTTTGGAATTTGGAAGGTGTATCACTTCCGTTGCATGTTTATAACGTGTGCATATCATGGGAACAAATCAAGCAGCCGGCTCTAAGGTTTCCATGGGAGAAGAGCAAGCCGCCAGGCAGAAGCGTGGCACTTTTTAGGAGCTTACTAGAAGGCGTGTATATCAGATAAGTTGATTCTGTTGCATCTGACATCGTGTGCAATGTTTGTGCATGATCAACACGATGCATCATGTATCTACGTGAGAGGTGATGTCACTGTGGAAGTCATTGGTTAGCTGGGCGGGCTTGGGTTGGAGCTGTGTAGATGACTCCTGGATGCCATTTGGAGGCATGACATATATGAACGCTAGGCCCTGTGTAGGTGATGGGTTGCTGATGCCCTTATCTGTTCTGTTAAAGACTCCTCCCCCTTGGAAAGCTCACTTCCTCCTCTTTTTCCCTCCCCCCCCCCTTCAATGCCATAATCAGCAGAAGGGGCAGCTTGATACCTTTTGCCGGAGTTTGGCTAATAGCAGTAACATCTGCTGGGCTTCTGGGTGAGGAGAGACAGGGCAGGAGATTAGAGTCACAGATGTAAAAGTGACATCTGCTTGTAACAAAGAGGAGAAACGAAATTACATTAGGCAGGGAGCCCTCTCTGTCTGAACAATAACAAACAAACAAACAAAAAAAAAAAAACCCTCTCACTCTGTTTCAAGAAGGAGGAAAAGCATCCTAAGCTGACCAAGTTTACAGGGTACAACAAGGCATTAAAAAGAAGGCCATGATTTTCTAGGCCAGCAGAACAAGGGTAGAAACATTCCATCCCAAGGTAGCAACAGCCCGAGAACTTGCACATACACCTTCTCCCGCTTCAGAGAGAATGGTCAGGGGACACTATTCCCAATCAAGTAGCACCCCAACTCATGTGAGTTTAAGCTGAGAATCATCTGCAGGTGGAAGACAGGAATGGAGTCAGGACAAAGCTTTGGTAGCTACTAAAATCCCAGGATATTTTGGGATGAGTTTGGGCAGAAATGGAGTTTTCCTCAAAAGCTGTATTAAAACTCCTTCTGGGCTGGAGAGATGACTTAGCAGTTAAGCACTTGCCTGTGAAGCCTAAGTACCCCGGTTCGAGGCTTGATTCTCCAGGACCCCACGTTAGCCAGATGCACAAGGGGGTGTACGCATCCAGAGTTCGTTTGCAGTGGCTGGAAGCCCTGGCACACCCATTCTCTCTCTCTGTATATATAGATGTATAGATACATAGCTATCTACCTCTTTCTCTGTTACTCTCAAATAAATAAAAATGAACAAAAAAATGTTTAAAAACTCCTTCTGCCATCTGCTACAAATGAGCCTGCTCTTCACCTGGATGTTTCCATTTAGCAATTAAAATGGCCCACATGGTGCCTGAAATAAGGCTAACCTGGAGGAGAATGACGTTCAGAGATTCTCTCTCACTTTCTACATTTCTGCATGTGGAAAACATCCAGATACGTTTAGATAAGTTGATTTCCTAATAATAGTAGAAGCCATATCTGGACAAGATTCCCCACTTCTCAACCTCTACAATCTCTTGCCACCCCTGCTCACTCTCTACCTTTCCTGCTACTTGTAAAAGGAAGGCGTTTTTTCCCCCTCTAATATAAAGCAAATCCCTTCCTTGTACTTTTTTTTAAAATTAATTAATTAATTTATTTATTTGAGAGCGACAGACACAGAGAGAAAGACAGGTAGAGGGAGAGAGAGAGAATGGGCGCGCCAGGGCTTCCAGCCTCTGCAAACGAACTCCAGACGCCCTTGTACTTTTTTGTTGTTGTTATTGTTGTTTATTTTATTTATTTATTTGAGAGTGACAGAGAGAGAGAGAGAGAGAGAGAGAGAGAGAATGGGCACGCCAGGGCTTTCAGCCACTGTAAACAAACTCCAGATGCGTGAGCCCCTTTGTGCATCTGGCTAAAAGTGGGTCCTGGGGAATCGAGCCTCCAACCAGGGTCCTTAGGCTTCACAGGCAAGCAGTTAACCACTACGCCATCTCTCCAGCCCCCTTCCTTGTACTTTGGAGTCCAGTCTCTTCCTCTCTTCCACTGGCTGATCCATCTGAAGCTTCCTGATTCATGGATCTTCCAACTTTTCTGCTATTCTTTTTTGGTTTTTCGAGATAGGGTCTCACTCTAGCCCAGGCTGACCTGGAATTCACTATGGAGTCTCAGGGTGGCCTCGAACTAGTGGTGATCCTCCTTCCTCTACCTCCCTGTGCTGGGATTAAAGGCGTGAGCGACCATGCCCACCTTTCTCCTGCTATTCTTTGTGTTTTATTTTGTTTTGTTTTGTTTTGCTTTGTTTGTCAAGGTAGGGTCTCACTCTGGTCCAGGATGACCTGGAATGCACTATGGAGTCTCAGGCTGGCCTTGAACTCACAGCGATCCTCCTACCTCTGCCTCCCAAGTGCTGGGATTAAAGGCTTGCGCCACCATGCCCAGCTTTCTCCTGCTATTCTTTTTTTTTTTTTAATTTTTAATTTATTTATTTGAGAGCGACAGACACAGAAAGACAGATAGAGGGAGAGAGAGAGAATGGGCGCGCCAGGGCTTCCAGCCACTGCAAACGAACTCCAGACGCGTGCGCCCCTTGTGCATCTAGCTAACGTGGGACCTGGGGAACCGAGCCTCAAACTGGGGTCCTTAGGCTTCACATGCAAGCGCTTAACCGCTAAACCATCTCTCCAGCCCTCTCCTGCTATTCTTGATGTCACCTAAATAAGCTTAGGTCACACTCACACTGCAACACTAAGAACTTCATTGTCCACACTCATCACAATCATCTCCGCTCCCCCACAGCTAAACATCTTGAAAGCAGTTTCTTTTCATTGTCTTTATTTCTTCACTTCTCAATCACTCCATAGTTCACACACACATACAACATATATATGTATCACTTTGAGCTCTTTAACAAATAGTTTTAGTTTCCTTCACTTCTAAGCACATTCTACTTTTTTTTTTTTACCTTCTAGAATTAGATTCTGCCACATGACTTGCTTTGGCAATGCCAATTGGATGGATGTGTGAAGTGGGACTTACAGGCAGGAAGAAGAGCCTTCCAATCTCCTCCCCTCTCTTGTTTGCTTTTCTTTCTTAAAAAGTATTATTTATTTATTTATTTATTTTAAAACAGAAAGGGACAGAGATAGAGAGAGGGAAAGAGAGAGAGGGAAAGAGAAGGGGTGCACCAGGCCCTCTAGCCACTGCAAACAAAGTCCAGAGGCATGTGCCACTTTGTGCATCTGACTTTATGTAAGTATTGGGGAATTGAACCTGGGTGGTTAGGCTCTGCAGGCAAACGCCTTCAGCACTGAGTCATCTCTCCAGCCCCTTCCTTTGCTATATTTTATGGGCCAGATGGTGGGCATTTTGTTGGTCTTAGTTTTAGAACCCTTTCTTGGAGGAGCTCTAGAGAAAAGCTCCCTGCAGAGGTACAATAAACACCTCATTCCTTAGGGTGTCAGGAAATGCTCTGGAACAGGTGACCTAGGTGTTGACTGGGCACTACCAGCTAAAAAGGAAGTAGCGAGGAAAATGGCGGTGAATTAGGGGAAGACACAATTCCGGCTACAGCAATCAAGTAGCAAGGAAACCAAGTGATAAGTTCAGGGCTGTGGCTCCGTGATGGATCCCAAGCCAAGACAGTCAGCGTGTAGGGGCTGGAGAGATTGCTCAGTGGTTAAGGTACTTGCTTGCAAAGCCTAACAACCCGAGTGTGACTCCCCAGTACCCACGTAAAGTCAGATGCACAGAGTGGCACATGCAGCTGGAGTTTGTTTGCAGTGGCTAGAGGCCTTGGTGTGCCCCGTTCTGTCTGTCTGCTGGGCATGGTGGCACAAACATTAATTCTCAGCACTTGGGATCCTCAGAGGTAGGAGGATCGCTATGAGTTTGAGGCCATCCTGAGACTCCATAGTGAATTTCAGGTCAGTCTGGGCTAAAGTGAGACTCTACCTTGAAAAACCAAGACACACACACACAGAGAGAAATACAGGATTCAGAATACATAGAGAAGTGAGTTCCAGGGTAGGCTGAGTCAAGAGTGATACCCAAGACTGAGAGTTCAGGGGACCCATGAAGATATTCTTCCTATCTGTGCTGACAAGATCTTCTGTAATTCATTAGCACATTCACTTCTCTGGGCTTACTGGTACTTGAGCCATCATTGACTCATACAAGCCACAATCACTAAATTCTATGTGCTACACCTTATACCTTAGCATCTATATGGTTCAGAGACTGTCCTGGGAAAGGGAACAAGCCCAGGACCAGCACTGCACCAAAAGCAGGGGTCCTGCGTCACAGCAAAGAAAACGTTTAGAGTTCAACTGCGACATCTCAGATCAACACAGGGATGGCCGCCGGACCGACCTGTTGCTGACCAATCTGGGGAAAGACCCTGATTGCCTTGGGCAGTGGGATAGGAATTTGTGAGGTCCAGTTCAGAAGTGAGTTGATTTGGTAGAAGAGGTGTCGAGGCACCTCCTCTGACAGTCGCGTCACACTACATAGCTATCCATTCCTTCTCTGCGCCCACCAGGAGAAGCTTGTCTTGCTCACGGTCTCTGGTATGGCTCTGTACCATTACCATTATAGGCAGAACTAGCTGCGGGAACCAAGTCTTGCATTTTTGGTCACCCAGGTGCACGCAGAGCGGCCGGGGAGTCAACCACTGCCCTCGACTGCTCGGCTTGAGAGATCTACAGAGATAGCTGCAAATGTCCAAAAATATTTTCCTTTCTGGGTTTTCAAAAGACTCTGTTGTTATTATTTGTTGCTAACACTGTTTTATTTAGGGAGTTTGTGGCGTTTGCCAGTAATGTGGTGCAGCATCATGCATTTTAATGTGAATTTCAGCTGATTCAGAATTTAAAGGCCAATGCAGACCAGTACTCTCAGGGAGTGGCACCACGTGTCCTAGACCTCAGGAGCCAGAGACCATAAAATGGTTACAGTATGCATGTTTAGAGTCTTTCCCCTGTTTGATATAATGGGAACATTAATTTTCTTTTCTTCTTAAATACGCATCTCTTCCCTCCCCTTGTTTGTTTACCATGGTAAGTTAAGCAGCAGCCTAGAGAATTAGAGGGCTGAGGATTCCCATCATAAACTCACTGCTAAGTCCCTTGCTTATTCATAAAGCTTTTACCATTTAAGACTGAGCTTGAAGACCAGAAGCGGGAAGAGATTTTTTTTTTTAAAGAAGAGACAGGAAGGCTGCTCGGGGAAAGCGGGGTATGATCACAGGCCAAACAGCCCAGCCACTCCCAAAGCGGCCACCAAGCAAAGGCCCACAGCTTTAACCCAAACCCCAGGACACATCTTGAATATGCTGTGTCTTCTGCTGTGAGGTGAGCCACAAAACTGTCAAGTGGCTCAAGGTGCGGTCAGGCCTGTCCTTCTAAAGACAGAGCTTAGGCCAGACTGGGCATCCTGGACTGGCCTTGGCCTAGCTCATATTCATGAGACAAATTGGTTCTTTAGAAGCCACCAGGCAGCCGATTTCCTAACCCTCCTTTGGAATCCTCCTATCTAAAGGAGCCCTAAGGCTGTGTCTCCACTTGTCCTTCATGGAGACCATGCAGTCACACACTCCAGGGGGAAGGCAATGGACATGGCAGGGCAGGCCACATCCTGTCAGGGGAGACCTGTGACATAGTCAGAGCTGGACAACAATTTTCTGCGTTTCTTTTTTTATTATTGGCTTATTTTTTTATTTCACAGCAATAAATAGCCACTGTAGAAAACATACAGCATGTAAGAGACAAAAAGAATAAACAATGAGAAGACAAATTCTATAGCTTATCTGGTCTTTTTTTTCTCCATGTGTAAATATGCATCTTTACAAAATGAGATACAATTTTGTAAAACTGGAAACATAAGCCATGGGCTGCTTTGTAGCTACACCCTCCTTCCCCTGCAAGATAAGTTATGAAGAACTTCCCATACTGGGAAATTCCCAACTGGAAAAGCTTTTTATGCTGCTTGGCGTTCTACCTCATGATAACACCAGAGATTATTGATTCAACTCCTATTGTGGGTCATTTAGATTGTTTCTCAGTTTTAAAATATATTTATAACATTATCCTGGATATGCATTTGACCAACTATCAGTGCATATCCATGTGCTTAGAATTAATTGTTAATATTGGAACTCCTTGGTTATAAGAATTCGTATGTTTTAAAAGGCAAATTGTCTTCCAGGAAGACGGTACCAATCTGTACTTGCAGAGCAGAGCAGAGCAGAGCACAACAGTACCCATGTTCCAGTACTCAATGCTGTGCAGTACTGTCAGGAAGTTTGGCCCAGCTCTCCCCTGTGTTATTGTAAAGAAGCAATAATGCTTAAGAAAAGGGCAAGCTTGCTTGGATGCAAAGGATGGACTGCAGAAATCAGTAATTCTTGAATTATCATTTATCTATTTATTTGAGAGAGAGAGAGAGAGAGAAAATGGGCATGCCAGGGTCCCTAGCCACTGCAAACAAACTCCAGATGCATGCGCCCCCTTGTGCATCTGGCTTACATGGGTCCTGGGGAATCAAACCTGGGTCCTTAGGCTTCACAGACAAGTACCTTAACTGCTAAGCCCTCTCTCCAGCCCCAGAAAACAGTCCTTAGGCTTCACAGGCAAGCTCCTTGACCACTAAGCCATCTCTCCAGCTCCAGAGATCAGTCATTTTAATTACTGACAGTGACCTGTGAAAAAGGACAAAATGACCAGACCAGCTTCAACATTTAATGGTAACAAAGGCCCTTCTTTAGAGTTAGAGCCAGATAAGAAAAAGAATAAAGTCTACTTGGGATTGATTGTTTTCCACATTGAGAAATGATAGCAAAAGCTGAGGCACAAGTCCTGTTTTGAGTCTGTCTTTTCTGGCAAGAAGAACAAGCTTCAGATGGGAAGGATTAGTGTGAGCACCAGTGACATGGGACCACGGTACCACGTGCACAATGAGACTGGGAAGTGTCCCCGCCACTTTCATGAGTTCTGCTATTTTATTTATTTATGTGCGTGTGTGTGAGACAGAGAGAGAGAGGAAAAGAGAGTGGGGAAGAGGCCAATAGAGATGGGCACACCAGGGCTTCCAACCACTGCACATGATCTATAGATTCCTCCCCTGCCCTCCCTTTTATACTTATACTTTATATGATAGTTATTATTAATAATAACAATTGTCTCATCTTCTTGTTACTAGTTTGCAGTGATGGGGATCAAACCTAGGATCTCATGTCTGCTAAACAAGTGCTCTACCACTGAGCCACCTCCCTACCCTTTATAATTAATTTTAGAGTAAAGCAGATTATATATGCTGTAGACTTTCCCACACTGCGTATTTGGCTAAAAACCTCTCTGTGGGGTTGTTCCATCTTAAATCCTATTTATTTCCTGTAAACCCGTAGCTGACTCTAGAGGCTTGAACAGATGTATGGTCAAGTTTTCAGCCAGATACTTCATAGGGAGAGCTGTGGGCTTCCTCCTGCAACTCATGAGGAGGCTGACTGTCTTTTCTGGTGTCAGGTTTGCCCTGTGCTCTTTGAGTGTCCCAGCTGGGACCACCTCTTCTAATGTTCCCATCCGCTTTTGGACCTAAAGACTTTAGGAGCCATTGATTATCACTGCCTAGATTGTGTTACTTCATTTATTTAAAGGGCACAAAATGGAAAGGTTCTAATCGTATCTTTCCTTGTTGATTAATTAGCTAGAAGGCTATTAAGGAGGGAAAAAGTTTCTTGTTGGGTAGTATGGTGGCATACTTCTGTAATCCTAGCACTGGGGAGCTGAGGCTGGAGGACCACGAGTTTCAGGCCAATATGGTCTACACAGTGGGACCCTCTCTCAAGAAAAGCAGGAGAGGAGGAAAGGGAGAGAGAAAAGGGAGGGAGAAAGGGAGAGAGTGAGAAGAGAAAAGAATTAATTAACTTATATGTCTAAGGAATGGCTCGGTCACTGCCGAACATGTCCCATTTGTTTGCCAGTTTTCAGAATACTGGGATTTTCCTCTGGCACCATCATCAGCGTGATTTTGTCTTTTGTTATATTATTGGGTACTCATGGGTCCAATCACATTTTACATATTTCTTTCATGACAGTGACCTTTTTAAATATTTTTTAAAATTTTTATTTATTGATTTGAGAGGGAGAGAGAGACAAAGAAAAAGAGACAGAGAGATTGGGCTTGCCAGGGCCTCCAGCCACTGCAAACGAACTCTAGATGCATATGCCCCCTTACGCATCTGGCTAACATTGGTCCTGGGGAATCAAACCTGGGTCCTTTGGCTTTGTAGGCAAATGCTTTAACTGCTAAGCCATCTCTCCAGTCCAATAGTGACTTGCTTAATGCATAACTTCTCCTAGTTCTGGCCAGTGGAAACCTCTTCCTAGCTTCTACATTTATTGACAGGTCCTTGATATGTCTTGTAGCTTCTTGGCTGCCTGGAGCAACAGGCTGGTCCAGGATCTCCTCCTGTCCACCTCTGCCTGCGCCTTGTACCAGACACTTGGCCAAGTAGCCCAGGGCTCCTCCTATTGGGAATTAGCATTTGAAGGGCACCTTGGGTGCTAGCTTGGATTTTTGGAATGAGTGATTTATGAGTATGTCGGGAAGAAAGGGACTGTCAGTAGGTGCCAGGATCTCATTGAATTAATGTCATCAAATATGCATTAAATAGTGCATGGCTAATTCGCAATGAGGGTGAAAGGATAGATAGATGATGTGTTTAGTGGCTTGGGGAAAAATAAACCAGGCTAGGAATAAATATGTCGGGAGTGAAGGAAGAAAAAGTTTCATCCGGAAGATGGCATATGAACCATGGAAACAGGCAGACAAGGTGGGCTGGAAGAAGATTCTGGGCAGAGCAAAGAACACGAGGAAAGTCTCAGAATGATCACAGTGCTCGGTGAGCTTGGGGAAGAGTCTGATTTGCTTCATTTCCTTTGACAGGGTTACTGGATTTAGAGAGCGGTCAAGCACGGTACACATAATGTATCTGGACTTCAACAGAGCATTCGTCCAGCCTGTCATGATATCACTATGGACAACATGGAGAAATATGGACTAAACAATAGTCCCATTAGATGAATTAACAACAGTTAGGTGAATAAATGCACCCAAAAGATGCTGATTAGCAGATTGATGTTAGTAGAGAGGATGGTTTCCACTCACATGAGCAAACACTAAACAAATGTGCCAGTTACAGGGACATAAGTGGCATAATGAGTGACAGCCTGAACCCATCAAGATATTGGCAGGTAGGAATAACTGAGATAAAATTTCTAGGGATGAACATAAATTTCCAGAGCTGAGTTTAAAACTAAACAAACTAAGAACCCACCACTGAAATAAGACTTAAAACACACCCAATGTGGCTCAGGGAATTTTGCAGAAGAGGGGAGGCGGAAAGATTGTGAGAGACACAAGAGGGGAAATTTTTGCACAGAGACATTGCTTCTCTTTCCTAACTGACTGCTGCCCCCATAATGCATGATCCACAATCCCCATGGGGTTGACTTGCATCCCTAATGAGGAGGGCCTCTTCAGAAAAGGGGCAGGGAGGAGGGAAAGAATGGTGCCAACAACGTTGTTTACATACTAACTATGACCATATCTGATAAAAATAAATTTTAATTTTTTTTTGTTCATTTTTTATTTATTTATTTGAGAGCGACAGACATAGAGAGAAAGACAGATAGAGGGAGAGAGAGAGAATGGGCGCGCCAGGGCTTCCAGCCTCTGCAAACGAACTCCAGACGCGTGTGCCCCCTTGTGCATCTGGCTAACGTGGGACCTGGGGAACCGAGCCTCGAACCGGGGTCCTTAGGCTTCACAGGCAAGCGCTTAACCGCTAAGCCATCTCTCCAGCCCAAAAAAGATAACATCCTGGGCTGGAGAGGTGGCTTAGCAGTTAAGGCACTTGCCTGTGAAGCCTAAGGACCTAGGTTTGATTCTCCAGAACCCACATAAGCCAGGTGCACATGGTGATGCACGCATCTGGAGTTTGTTTGCAGTGGCTAGAAGCCCTGGTGCACCCATATTCTCTCTCTCTCTCGTGCATGCTGTCTCCTAATAAATAAATAAAACTTATTTTAAAATATAAAATAAAAGCAAACAAACAATAACTTACCCACCCAGACTACATGGGTGAAGCATAGCTAGTGGACTGTCCATTAAAAGATCTAGGGCTGGGCTGGAGAGATGGCTTAGCAGTTAAGGTGTTTGCCTGCAAAGACAAAGGATCCCGGTTCAATTCCCCAGGACCCACGTTAGCCAGATGCACAAGGGGGCATATGTGTCTGGAGTTCGTTTGCAGGGGCTGGAGGCCCTGGCACGCCCATTCTCTCCCTCCCTCTCTCTCTCTCTCTCTCTCTCACTTTCTCTCTCTCTCTCCCTCTTTCTCTGTCAAATAAATAATTTAAAATAAATAAATAAAGAGATCTAGGGCAGCTGGGCAGTGGTGCAAGCCCTTTAATGCCAGCACTCCGGAGGCAGAGGTAGGAGGATCACTATGAGTTGGAGGCCAGCCTGGGACTACAGAGTGATTTCCAGGTAAGCCTAGGCTACAGTGAGACTCTACCTCAAAAGCTAAAATAAAATGAAATAAAAATAAAGCTCTAGGGATTTAGATCTATATACATTTTTACTTACATATTTATTTTGGTGCTAGAGATTGAACCCAGGACCTCACTCTCGCTAGGTAAATATTCTTCTACTGAGTTAAATGCCCAATCCTCTTATGGTGTACACCTGGTGTGAACAGATATGGGGGAAGGAGGGACTATTGATCAACAGTGAGATGCTCAGATCAGCCATAAAGTGCGTTTTCAGAGCAGATGACAAGCTTGGGTGCAGGAGGCGGTCTGATAAGTGCAGGAGTTAAAAAAGAAAGTTATAGGGGCTGGAGAGATGGCTTAGCGGTTAAGTGCCTGCCTGTGAAGCCTAAGGACCCCAGTTCGAGGCTCAATTCCCCAGGACCCATGATAGCCAGATGCATAAGGGGGCGCACATGTCTGGATTTCGTTTGCAGTGGCTGGAGGCTCTGGAGGGCCCATTCTCTCCCTCGCTCCCCTCTCTCTATCTGCCTCTTTCTCTCTCTCTCGCTCGCTCACTTGCTCGCTCTCACTCCTGGTCTCTCCCTCTCTCTCCCTATTTCTCTGTCACTCTCAGATAAATAAACAAAAATAATTTTTTAAAAAGTTGTAAACAGCGGGCTGGAGAGATGGCTTAGCGGTTAAGCGCTTGCCTGTGAAGCCTAAGGACCCCGGTTCGAGGCTCGGTTCCCCAGGTCCCACGTTAGCCAGATGCACAAGGGGGCGCACGCGTCTGGAGTTCGTTTGCAGAGGCTGGAAGTCCTGGCGCGCCCATTCTCTCTCTCTCCCTCCATCTGTCTTTCTCTCTGTGTCTGTCACTCTCAAATAAATAAATAAAAATTTTAGAAAAAAAAAGTTGTAAACATGGCTGAAGAGATGGCTTAGCAGTTAAGGCACTTTCCTGCAAAGCCAAAGGATCCCAGTTCAACTCCCCAGGACCCACATAAGCCAGATGTACAAGGGGCACATGCACCTGGAGTTCCTTTGCAGTGGCTGGAGGCCCTGGCGCGCCCATTCTCTCTCTCTTTCTCTCTCTCTCTCCTCTCCCTGACTATTTCTGTTTCTCTCTCTCTCTAACAAATAAATAAAAATAAAATGAAATATCTGGGCGTGGTGGCACACGCCTTTAATCCCAGCACTCGGGAGGCAGAAGTAGGAGGATCACTGAGAGTTCAAGGGTACCCTGAGACAACATAGTAAAATCCAAGTCAGCCTAAGCTAGAGGGAGACCCTACCTTGGAAAACCAAAAAATAAAATAAAATAAAATAAAATAAAATAAAATAAAATAAAATAAAATAAAATAAAATAAAATAAAAATAAAAGTTATAAACAATAACCACAGACTGGAATCATGAAAGTCCCAGGGTCTAAAATAGCTATCATAGCCCTGACTCTTCGGTGCAGAGAAAGTAGTGCAAATCTTTCCGTTTCAGTGGAAAGCGAAATTCTGATCTATGTACTAGAGCTTTTCTGAGCTCAAGCGGGTCACCTCCAGGGCAAGCCTGCCCATCCTTCTCTCCTGTGTCCAAAGATTCCATGAGCCTGGCCTTCTTTTCAATAGCCTCCAGTTCAGGCTCTGAACTCTTTTTTTTTTTTTTTTTTTTGGTTTTTCGAGGTAGGGTCTCACTCTAGCTCAGGCTGACCTGGAATCACTATGTAGTCTCAGGGTGGCCTCGAGCTCACGGCGATCCTCCTACCTCTGCCTCCCGAGTGCTGGGATTATAGGCGTGCGCCACCACGCCCGGCTAGAACTCTTTATGCTCCTCATAGGATGCTCAGGACTTGCCTGAAATGTTCTTTGTTCCCAGAAGGCCCCAGGTTTTCATCTCTTCTTTCCATCTTCTTCCCTCACAAGTCCCCAAGTTGTCCTGTGCACTGCCAGATGGGCTGAATTATGGATGACATTCTCTCTTTCTTTCTTTCAAAAAAAAAAACAAAACTTATTTATTTATTTGAGGGAGAGAGACAGAAAGACAGAGAGAATGAATGGGCACACCAGGGACTTCAGCCACTGCAAACGCACCACCTTGTGCATCTGGCCTAGGTGGGAGCTGGGGACTTGAACGGAGGTCCTTTGGCTTCACAGGCAAACACCTTAACCACTAAGCCATCTCCCCAGCCCTGTAGATCACATCCTTTCTAACCCCAATGCCAGCACCTCTGGGGCGATAGATATAAATCAGGTGGCTGCAAGTCCTTTGGTGTCTGTCCCATTGGGTCTAACTTTCTTCCCCTTGAATTTGGGCTCTCCTCGGTGACTTGCTTTACCAACAGCACATACTGGTAGCAATAGAATTTCCGAGCTGAAGTCATAAGACGTCCTGAGGTTTTCACTCCTGCTTCTTAGAAGGCTAAAGTCCTGTGACTGCACACTAGGAGCCACGGTAAGCGAAGCTACAGAGGAAAGGATGAATGTGAGTGCGGAACATGCCCTGTTAGTTCCATCTTCAGTATGTCTGAGGCTTCCTCAAGAGACTTGGTGTCTCATTGTAGCATTTCAGAAATCCATGAGACTGGGCAGGCCCGTCTGTTCCTCAGCCTCCACTGAAGGCTGGTCTGTGGCCATGGCCACAAGATGGATTCACCAGGAACAAGAAGCAAGCAGACAACATAATACAAGTGTTCTCAGGTCTCCCACAGCTAGTTCTTTTTATTTTCTGCCTTAGTGGTGTTGGGGACCACTAACCACACATTCTACCACTGAGTGGCACCCCCATCCCACCTCGTTCACCCAACATGAAGATACCTTTTGTGCTTGATGGACAAGAAGGATCCAGTGAGCAATTAGCAAGGAACCTGAGATTCCTATGTCTCATTGCGCCTACATTCAGCAATTAGATGCAGTTCATCATATTGTAAACTTTGCTTAGACTATTGTATGCTTGTTTACTTTAATTAAATCATTGAAAGTCAGAAATGATATCATATCTAGCCTTTCCTAGTAATGGAGAGATTTCCCAGAACTTCTAGCTGAATATTTTTTTGTAATTGCATTGTGCTAATCAACTAAAATGGCCCAGTAGAAATGTTAATAAATAAACATAATCATAATTATAATCCTAGACATAGCCCATTGCCAAAGACTAAAAAGTCACTGAATCCATCCCTCTGCCTCCAGATCTGTTTTCTCTGCCAATCAATTCTTGACAGAAATAATGTCAGAAAATATGCCCTGTAGCAGGTCACTTTGTTTTATTCTCCAGGTTAGTACAGAAATTGGTAACAATCAATTCAAGTTATTTTACAAAACAGTAAAGAATATTGAGATATTGTAAAATTTGTTTGAAAGAATCTTTAACTTATCAAATGATCCCCTTTTCCTGGACATGAAGCCAAGCATGAATTTTACCAAACATATGCAAACCTACAATTATATATACTGACTGTAAGTCAAGATCAACAATAGCTATGTTACAGGATTTTATTTACTTGTGGCTTTTTTGTTTATTTTTATTTATTTGTTTGAGAGCAACAGACAGACAAAGAGAGAAAGAGGCAGAGAGAGAAAGAGGAAGAGAAAGAGAATGGGCACGCCAGGGCCTCCAGCCACTGCAAATGAACTCCAGACGTGTGCGCCCCCTTGTGCATCTGGCTAACATGGGTCCTGGGGAATGGAGACTCGAACAGGGGTCCTTAGGCTTCACAGGCGAGCACTTAATCACTAAGCCATCTCTCCAGTCCCTATTCGTCTTTTTAAAAAAAATTATAGCTGGGCATGGTGGCGCACGCCTTTAATCCCAGCACTCAGGAGGCAGAGGTAGGAGGATCGCCATGAGTTCAAGGCCACCCTGAGACTCCATAGTGAATTCCAGGTCAGCCTGGACTAGAGTGAGATCCTACCTCGAAAAACCAAAAAAAAAAAAAAAATTATTTATTTATCTACTTGAGAGAGACGCAGAGAGAGGGAGAGAGAGCATGGGCACTCTAGGGCCGCTAGCCACTGGCAAATGAATGCCAGTTGCATGTGCCACCATTTGCATCTGGCTCATGTGGGGTCTAGGGAATCAAACCTGAGCCCTTAGCCTTCTCTGGCAAGCACCTTAACTGCTAAGCCATCTCTCCAGCCCTATATACTTATTTTTAAAATGCTTGTTTGCTGTGTGTATTTGAGCGCAGGCATGCACGTGCAAGGTCTGAGGGCAACTTTCAGACGGGTCCTCACCCTTCACATCATTTTGAGGCAGAGCCTCTCGTTGTTACCATTCTGCTCATGAACAAGATTCCACCATATTCCTCTGTCTCCACTTGCCGATGCACTGGGATTACAGAAGCCCATCGCAGTTTACAGCTTTTCCATAGAGTCTAAGTTCCAAACTCAGGAACACAGTGATTACGGCTTCTGTTTTATTCACCTAGCCATCTCTCCAGGCTCTATTTACATATATATATATATATATGAGGGGTTCGAGGTAGAGTCTCACTCTAGCCCAGGCTGACCTTCAATTCACTCTGGATTCTCAGGGTGACCTCGAACTCATGACGATCCTCCTACCTCTGCCTCCCGAGTGCTGGGAAAGGTGTGTGCCACCACACCCGGCTTCTATTTACATATTTTTGAGATAGGGTCTTGCTATGTGGCACAAGCCAGCCTTGGATTCACTGTGAAGCCCAGACTGGTCTCAAACTCATAATTCTCCTTCTTTAGCCTCCTAAGGAGTAAGGTTCAAAGCATGCACCACCACATCCAGCTGAAGATTTTATTATTTTTATTTTGGGAACAACCAATTTTTTAATAGCTTTATTTTTATTTATTTATTTGAGAGAAAGAGAGCGAGAACGCATACCAGAGCCTCCGTCAACTGCAAACAAACTCCAGATGCATGCAGCACCTTGTCCATCTGGCTTACACAGGTCTTGAGTAACTGAACCTGGGTCCTTTGGCTTCGCAGGCAAGAGCCTTAACTGCTAACCCATCTCTCCAGCGCATCAACCAAGTTTTAATAAATGATTAACTTGGAATATTATGGCTAGCTCTACTAGGAGCAAAATGTGTTGGTTTTTTGTTTGTTTGCTTGCTTTTTGTTTTTCCAAGGTAGGGCCTCACTCTGGCCACACTGACCTGGAACTTACCTCTGTGGTCCCAGGCTGTCCTCAAACTCACAGCGCTCCTCCTATCACCGCCTCTCGGGTGCTCTGATCAAAGGCATGTGCCACCACACCTGGAACAAAATATGTTCTGAATGCATTTAATAGTTTTACGATGTGAATGAATCCTAAATGTATCCATAGACTATAAAAGGCTATGAAAGCTAGCTAATGCCTATCTGAAGGATTAGAAGAATTACCAGTATTTGCACAAGGTTGTGTCCACTTTGTTAGCATTAGAACTAAAGGATGTCTGAGAAGAGGTGGGAAGATAACATGCCAGATAATAGCTGTCAGCTTTGGTGCTATGGGGTTTTCTAAAAAAAAAAAAAAAAAAAAAGAATTTAGTTCTTGAGTTATGCATGATGCCCCATAGTCAATCTTCTGGAGAACTCTGACCATAGGCAAGCAAAGCACCTTGCTTAAAATGCTTGTGGCTATTGAGTCAGAGCTTAAATGGATAGCCGATCACAGAGGACACATGCATTTTATTGTTCATACTTTCTTTCTCCCAGCACCCCTCTCTGGGGCAGAGCAGGGCTTATTCCAATCCTGGGTTCTGTCCATTGCACAAGTACTTACAGCCAGGGCTGGCCTAGAGTCTAACTGAATACAATTCCACTCCTCTTATTAATGAGCTGTCCCACTTGAAAAATGTCCCAGGGAAGTCTACATGCTTTCTACCTCAAATGACAACTTTAGTATGCAGGATTTAGTTCTGAGGAGCTTCCCTTGGGCCTGGGTCTGAAGGAGAGAGTGAATGACTTTCGCCTCTGTCCACTGATGCTAACACAGAGACTTACATGAGAAGCACTTAACCAGAGGACCCCGCACTGATGACTGCTGCTGGTTGGGAACGTGGCAGGTGGAGTTTGGGGGTAAGTGCGGAATGTTTAGTCATGACATCAGAAACATGGTCCATACAGAAGTGGGTAAAATTGACTTCATCAAAATTAGAAACTTTTGCAGAAGACAGTATTAAGAGAATAAAAATAAATTTAAAAAAAAATAAATTAAGAGGAAATTCTTACAAGTAGCATATCTGGTCAAGGCCCTTTATCTAGAATAGATGGAGATCTCTTGAAATGTAATAGCAAACAAAAAAAAATAAGCCGGGCTTGGTGGCGCACACCTTTAACCCTAGCACTCAGGAGGCAGAGGTAGGAGGATCGCTGAGAGTTTGAGGCCACCCTGAGACTCCATAGTGAATTTCAGGTTAGCCTGGGCTAGAGTGAGACCCTACTTCAAAAAAAAAAAAACCCCATAAATTAATAAGTGGAAAAGATATTTCATTGGAGAATAAGCACAGAATACAAATAAGTACATTAAAAAGTGTTCAACATGCCGGGCATGATGGTGCACACCTTTAATCTCAGTACTCAGTAGGCAGAGTTAGGAGGATCACAGTGAGTGCAAGGCCACCCTTGAATCTACCATAGTAGATTCCAGGTCAGCCTTGGCTAGAGTGGGACCCTACCTCAAAAACAAAACAAAACAAAAACATATTCAACAGCAAGGCTGCAGAAATGGCTCAGCAGTTAAAACACTTGCCTGCAAAGCCTAATGACCTGGGTTTGATTCCCCAGTACCCACATAAAATCAGATGGCCAAAGTGGTACATGCATCTGGAGTTCATTTAAAGTTGCTGGAGGTCCTGGCATACCCATTCTCTGTATATGCACCTCTCTCTTCTCTCTCTGCTTGCAACTAAATAAAGTTTTAAAAAGTGTTCAACATTGGGGCTGGAGAGATGGCTCAGCAGTTAAGGTGCTTGCCTACAAAGCCTAAGGACCAAGGTTTGATTCCCCAGACCCACATAAAGTCAGATGCAGAAACATGCATCTAACCATGTGTCTGGAGTTTCTTTACAACAGCTGGAGGCCCTGGCTTTCCCATTCTCTGCCTGTCTCTCTTCTCTCTGTCTCTCTCAGCTTGCAAATAAACATATATTTTTAAATTTTTTTTATTTTTTAAAACTTTATTTGAGAGAGAGAGAATGGGCACAACAGGGCCTCCAGCCACTGCAAACTGACACCAGATGCATGTGCCACCTTGTGCATCTGGCTTATGTGGGTCCTGCCGAACTGAACCTGGGTCCTTTGGCTTTGCAGGCAAGTGACTAAACCACTAAGCCATCTCTCCAGCCCAGACAAATATTTTTTTTAAGTGTTCAATCTCATTAGCCATTAGGAAAAATTAAATTAAAAACATAGTAAATATCACTGTGTATCTAGTAGAAAATCTGAAATATTTTTGCACAGACGCATGCATGTGTATATGTTTGCATGTGGGAGGTGCATGTGTGTGCAACGGCACTGTTCATGTGTGTGCATGCATGTGAAGGCCAGAGGACACTATCAGTGTCATGCTTCAGGCACTGTCTACCTTTGCTGAAAAAGTCTCTCACTCTGGAAACTACTAAATAAGTTAGTCTGGCTCGCCAGCAAGCCCCAGGGATCAGCCAGTCTCTGCCTTCCCAACACTGGTATTACAAGAGCGTGCCAGCATGCCTGGCTCTTTTACATTGGTTCTGAAGATTAAATTCAGGTCCTCATGTTTACACAGCAAGTGTTTTATTGACTGAGCTATTTTCCCAGTCCTAACATTTTTTTTTAATTTTTATTTATTTATTTACTTATTTGAGAGCAACAGACCCAGAGAGAAAGACAGATAGAGGGAGAGAGAGAGAATGGGCGCGCCAGGGCTTCCAGCCTCTGCAAATGAACTCCAGACGCGTGCGCCCCCTTGTGCATCTGGCTAACGTGGGACCTGGGGAACCGAGCCTCGAACCGGGGTCCTTAGGCTTCACAGGCTAAGCCATCTCTCCAGCCCCTAACATTTTTTTTTAATGCAGTAACAATATGAAATTATTTCAATAGCTCAAAGGACTTAGATCTCTCACACACGGAGGGTGGGAATGTAATATGACATACCTGAAACATGGTTTGGCTGGTTCTTAGAAAACTAGACTTATGACCCAGTAACTGCATTCTGGGCTACCTTCTCCAGAGAAATAAAGACTTCAAAACCCATATATGAGCTGGAGAGATGGCTTAGCAGTTAAGGGGCTTGCCTGCAAAGCCTAAGGACTCATGTTCAACTCTCCAGGCCCCATGTAAGCCAGACGCACAAAGTGACGCCAGCATGCAAGGTCGCATATGTGCACAAGGGGGCGCACACATCTGGAGTTCGATTGCAGTGGTCAGAGGCCCTGGCACTCCAATTCTCTCTCTTTCTCTCTCTCACGCACATGCTCTCACTCTCTTGCTTTCTTGAAAAAAAAAAAAAAGGCCAAACTGTTGGACTTGCCTCAAAAGTTTTTTTTTTTATAAATCCATATATATGGATATTCCCAAAAGCTTAATTTGTGAAAGCCAAAACCTAAAAACAACCAAAGTGAATGATTAAACAAATTGGACTACAACTGTCCCACAGACCACATTGGTCAGAACTGTAAAGGAAGTGTTAGAGCATGCTATAACAAATTTCAAGGGATGAAGCATGACGTGATTCCACTTCTATGACATTCTGAGATAGCCAGGCTACAGTGATACCAGCCAGGTTAATAACTGGAAAGAATGGGGCAGGAAGCAAATATGAAGAGGTGCTTACAGGCAGCCTCGTGGTGACAGAAGAGCGCCATATCTGGATTAGGTCGATGGATCAATGCATCTATGCATGGATTAAAGTTATATAGAACTGGGGCTGGAGAGATGGCTCGGCAATTAATGCATTTGCCGGCAAAGCCTAAGGGCCAGAGTTCAATTCCCGAGAACCCACGTAAGGCCAGATGCACAAGGTGATACAGTGGACCTCATTTGCAGTGGCTGGAGGCCCTGGCATGCTCATTCTCTCTCTCTCTCTCTCTCTCTCTCTCTCTCTCTCTCTCTCTCTCTCTTTCTGCCTCTTCTCAAATAAATAAAAGATTTAAAAAATATATAGAACTAAAAATCTTGAAAAGATAAGTATATTGCGCAACAGAAACAAAAGTGGCGTAGAATTGTATATGCATATACATAAACACATGAAGGAGTGTATATATGAAATGATAGAAATGGAATGAGGGCCGGAGAGATGGCTTAACAGTTAAGGTGCTTGCCTGCAAAGCCAAAGGACCCTGGTTTAACTCCCAGGACCCAGGTTAGCTAGATGCACAAGGTGGCGCACACGTCTGGAGTTCGTTTGCTGTGGCTGGAGGCCCTGGCGTGCCCATTCTCTCTGACTCTCTCCCTGACTCTCTCTCAAATAAATAAATAAATAATGAGTTTTAAAAACTGAATGAGGGGCTGGAGAGATGGCTTAGCGGTTAAGCGCTTGCCTGTGAAGCCTAAGGACCCCGGTTCGAGGCTTGGTTCCCCAGGTCCCACGTTAGCCAGATGCACAAGGGGGCGCACGCGTCTGGAGTTCGTTTGCAGAGGCTGGAAGCCCTGGCGCGCCCATTCTCTCTCTCTCCCTCTATCTGTCTTTCTCTCTGTGTCTGTCACTCTCAAATAAAAAAAAATAAAAGTAAAAAAAAAAAAAACTGAATGAGGCCTGCAGTCTAGTTACACTATCACCCAATGTCCTGGTTTCATACTGTTCTACAGTCATATAAGATGTCAACATTGGAGGAACTTGAGGGGAAAGCATATAGGACTTGGCGCTTTGCAAGCTATATGTATGTAGAACTATTTTTGTTTTCAGAATGAGAGTTAAGAACAGAGGCAGACCCCAAAGATATATTTCTTGCTTCTTCTTTGGCTGAGACCTGGATCGACACTCCTGGGTTTAGAGAATTCCTACTTTCTGTGAGAATCCCCACTGTGACCCCCTCTTCAGCGTTTTTAGGAGGGTTGAAGGTGAACTTGAGATTGAATCATTTGTGTTCTACATACAATAGGCATGTGCTCTACCACAAGACAATATCCCAAGTCCATGAATTAAAAAAATTATTGGGGATTGGAAAGATTGTTTAGTGGTTAAGGCTTTGCCTATGAAGCCAAAGGACCCAGGTTCAATTCCCCAGCACCCATGTTAGCCAGATGCACAAGAGGGCGGATGCATC
Organism: Jaculus jaculus; assembly: GCF_020740685.1. Taxonomy (NCBI): domain Eukaryota; kingdom Metazoa; phylum Chordata; class Mammalia; order Rodentia; family Dipodidae; genus Jaculus; species Jaculus jaculus. The sequence continues at coordinate 23,123,562 of NC_059112.1, read as the reverse complement.
TGGAGTTCGTTTACAGTGGCTAGAGGCCCTGGCGTGTCCATTCTCTTTCTATCTCCTCTCTATCTCTCTCCGCTTGCAAATAAATAAATAAAATAAAATAAATTATTGGAGGGGCTGAGGAGATGGCTCAGCAGGTAAAAGGCACTGACTAACAAAGCCTGCTGGCCTGGATTCAATTCCAAAGCACTCACATAAAGCCAACACGGCATATGTGAAATAAAAATATTTGGGGGGAGCTGGAGAGATGGCTTAACAGTTAAGCACTTGCCTGTGAAGCCTAAGGACCCTGTTTTGAGGCTCAACTCCCCTGAACCCACATAAGCCAGATGCACAAGGTGGTGCATGTATCTGGAGTTTGTTTGCAGTGGCTGGGGACCCTGGCGCTCCCATTCTTTATCTATATGCTTCTTTTCCTGTCTGTCACTCTCAAATAAATAAATAAATAAATAAATACAAAAAATTAAAAAATATTTTTTAATTATTGGAAAGTTTTAGAAATAGTATATCTGGAGTTCCTTTTATGTCTATCCTTGGGAGTTTGAGCTGTTTTCAATTGTGATTTTTTTTTTTTATTCCTTCTGAACACATAGCGGATGGCACTTGTCTGACCCATATGAAGTTAGGCATGACCGCATAATCTGCTATGGCAAAGGAAATGTGAGCAGAATTGACATTAATCACTTCCAGAAGAGAATTTTAAGCCAGAGTATGATTCTGAGTTTCTTGAATGACACAAACAAGCAGGCAGCCTGTGACAGCCAACGCTGAACCAAGCTGCAAGTGGAGAATGAACTTTGGCTGCGTCCAGAGACCATGGCAAGCTCACCCGACCTAACACAAAAATAAAGCCTTGGCCGTGGGACTCCTTGGAAGGCAATTTGGCCAGGGGTATTTTTTTTCCTGGGAAACAGGGCTTCAACTTGTGGGTTTTCTGTATCCTTGTAAACTCATGAAACACCACCCAAAGTTTCATGCACCAAGCTGTTGAGCAAGGAATTACTCATAATAAGGAAAAATAGGCAAAGCATGAACAACAACAACAAAAAAGACAACCTCAGAAGTAATAGCAGAGAGGTTCAAGTGGGCATGAAAGCAAAAACGACTCAGTGCAGCACATGGTGTTAGACAATCGATATTACGTGGGAAAGTGTTAGTGTTTGTGCCTTAACGTTAAAGAAAAAATCACGACACAAGACTATACTTTTCCAGTCACGTGGACGGAGGTGAAAGACATTCGATGAAATATATTCAGTACAGAAAAGCAAGTACTCTTGCTCTCACTTATATGTGGAAGCAAAAAAAGTTGATTTCACAGAAGTAAGGAATAAGTGGTAGCTATCCGAGAATGGGAAGGGTATAGAAAAAGAGGTGGACAAGCCGTGTGGTGGCGCACACCTTTAATCCCAGCACTCGGGAGGCAGAGGTAGGAGGATCGCCGTGAGTTCAAGGCCACCCTGAGACTTTGTAGTGAATTCCAGGTCAGCCTGGGCTAGAGTGAGACCCTACCTCAAAAAATAAAAAAATAAAAAAAATTTTAAAAAAGAAAAAGAAGAGGACAGATTGAGTGTGTAATGGGTACAGGAATGCAGTTGGATCGGAGAAATAACTTCTAATGCTGTATAGTACAGAAGAAATCTATGGCTGTCAATAATTAATTGAATATTTCAAAGTGGCTAGAAGACAGGATCATTGAATGTTCTCCACAGAAGGAAATGACATGCATACAAAGTGACAGAAGTGCCATTTAACCTGACAGCATCATTATACATTGCATATGGGTATTAAATGCCACACTGTATCTGTACTTAGAGAGGCTGAGGAGGATCACTGAGTTCCAGGGCAGCCTTGCCTCAGGAAAAAAAAAAAAAAAAAAAAAAAAAGATGTTCACCTTCACTAGAAATTAGGCATTTTAGGGCTGGGGAAATGGCTTAGTGGTTAAAGTGTTTGCCTGTGAAGCCTAAGGACCCTGGTTCGATTCCCCAGGACCCACGTAAGTCAGATGCACAAGGGGGTGTATGCGTCTGGAGTTCTAACTCTTTCTCTGTCACCCTCTCTCAAATAAATAAATAAATTATTTTTTTAAAAAGAAATTAGGAGCTGGGCATTGTGGTACATGCCTTTAATCCCAGCACTCGGGAGGCAAAGGTAGCCATGAGTTCAAAGCTACCCTGAGACTCCGTAATGAATTCCAGGTCAGCCTGGGCTAGAGTGAGACCCTACCTCAAAAAACTAAAAAAAAAAAAAAAAAAAAAAAAAGGAAAGAAAGAAACTAGGCATCTTAAGATGTAAAAGGTGATATTTTTGCATCAGAGATTGAGAATCTAGAAGCCTAGAAAAACCCTAGGGCTGCCAAGCATGTGAGAGAAAGCAGGAACTCTACCATACTGTGGGAGACTTTGAAAAGCAATCTGGTGGCTTGTAGATGTCCACTCCATATGGCAGCAGGTTTATCCCTAGAACACACCTTCTAGAAACCCTGACACATACATTCAGCTCAGGTCCTGGGTTAGCCTAAAACTAGTCACTATGACCAGCAAGGTGTGGCAAAAGTTTGGTTCTTGTGTTTACCCCATGGAGATTTTTTTTTCTCTCTCTCCCTCTCTCTTTTGTTTTGTTTTGTTTTCTGAGGTAGGGTCTCGCTCTAGCTCAGGCTGATCTGGAATTCACTATGTAGTTTCAAGGTGGCCTCGAACTCACAGCGATCTTCCTACCTCTGCCTCCCGAGTGCTGGGATTAAAGGCGTGCGCCACCACGCCCGGCCCCATGGACTTTTAAGGAGATTGAACTGTAATATGAGAAAGGCAGTTGGCATGGTAGCAGGCGTGATGGCAAGCACTCCTCATTAATTAGCACGTTGCCCAGCAATCTTAGTGCAATATGTATTGACCATTTCCAAAGCCTCAACAGTACCCATTGTACGTGGGTAACTTGGCACACTTCTAGTGAAAACCCTTAGAGGAAGAGGGGGTGGCCTCTCACACACCAATTCTAGTAATGGCTCTGGATCTACACTGAGAAGCATTCTGAAGCCACGTCTCTGTCTATGTGGAATTAGCGCCATGCTCAGTTAAGAATGCCCGCAGGGGCGGGAGAGATGGCTTAGCAGTTAACGCACTTGTCCAGGAAGCCTACGGATCTAAGTTCGATGCCCTAGAACCAGCGTAAGGCAGATGCACATGGGGGCACATGCGACTGGAGTTCGTTTGCAGTGGCTAGAAGCCCTGCAGCTCCCAGCCTCACTACCTTTCTCTCTTAAAAAAAAAAAATAGGTAAAAAGAAAAAAAGAAATGCCTGAAGAGCCTACAGTTTCACACTTGTAATATCTGTTTTACATTAATACCCTGCACATAAAAGTACTTGAGTCTTTTTGCTTAGCTTTCCGTTGTAAGTTATTAAAATACAGAGCAACACATAGATTTTTCCATCCTCTTTAGAAAGGACTCTATACCATATAGTTTGAGAAAGAAAGGGCCAGGCACGTATCTCATTACACTTATAGATCCATAGCATAAGTTCATGCACAGTAGACGCTCCGTCGGTATTTTTTTTTCCACATTGAACTGAAAATAATTATGCTGAAATTCTTCTCACAGAACCTAAGGGATATTGGTAAAATTAAGCCATGTGGAACTTGAGTAGTGTTAATGTTTTGTTCATAGGCTTTGCGTATTTTTGCCTATAATTTATGGCATTTATATTAAATTCATAAATAAAATATTGCTCTGTTGGTTTACACTCAATAAAGAATTTTAAACTAACAATAAAAACATCCTCCTGGCCAGGCATGGTGACGCACGCCTGTAATCCCAGCACTGGGGAGGCAGAAGTAGGAGGATCGCCGTGAGTTCGAGGCCACCCTGAGACTCCATAGTGAATTCCAGGTCAGCCTGGGCTAGAGCGAGACCCGACCTCAAAAAAAAAAAAAAAAAAAAAAAAAGTCCTCCTGCCCTCTTATATATTTACCAATAATTTTACTGATTTCTTAGTTCTTTAAGACTCAATGAAAGAACTCTGCAAGGTGGCTAGTTGGTGACAGCAAATGTGGTCTGGCCAGTCAGAAAGAGAAAAGACCCATGGGCTGGAGAGATGGCTTAGCGGTTAAGCGCTTGCCTGTGAAGCCTAAGGACCCCGGTTCAAGGCTCGGTTCCCCAGGTCCCACGTTAGCCAGATGCACAAGGGGGCGCACGCGTCTGGAGTTCGTTTGCAGAGGCTGGAAGCCCTGGCGCGCCCATTCTCTCTCTCTCCCTCTATCTGTCTTTCTCCCTGTGTCTGTCGCTCTCAAATAAATAAATAAAAAATGAACAAAAAATATTTTAAAAAAAGAAAGAGAAAGGACCCGGTGGTGTGCACGCAAGGACGCCCTGGCTGCAGATAAGCCCTGCCGTCCGTGTGCGCAGCCCGAAGCCCTCACGCGTCCCGTGTCGCCACGTCTCCTGCACTATTAGTTCCTTTTCTCATGGCTCTGAAAAAAAATCACGTGGTACAAGCAACTTAAGGAAGGGTTGATTTTGGAGCCTAACGCCCCTCATGTGAAGGAAGGCATGGTGGGGAGTGACATGGCATCAGGTTACAAGGGGCAGTTGGTCACATCACATACACTCAGTCAGAAAGCAGAGAGAGGAATGCTGGTGCTCAGCCGCCTTTCTCCTTTTTATTGAATCTGGCACCCTGGCCCGTGGGATGCTGCTGCCCACAATGAAGGTGGGTCTTCCCGGCTCCATTGAACCTCTCTGGAAACATCACCAAAGACACACCCAGAGGTGTCCTTCCATGGTGATTTCAAGCCCCATCGAGTGGACAGGGAAGGTTAGCCATCCCACATGGTTACCCAGCGCACACTGTGTTCTCAGCACACCATGTGGGGAAGGCATATTAGAAATCGCTGCATCACTAGGCCCAGAATGATTTGATGTTCACTCATAGAGGGAGTCAGGAACAACAGGTGTAAAGGCCACAGGGCAATAGCACCCTGGGGAGTGTCAAGAGCATGGGTTTCAAAGCCACACAGGCGTGTGTTCAAATCCCAGCTCCGTCAGGACCTTTGGTGTGTCATCTCTCCAGGTCTCAATGTCTTCGCCTGTGAAATGGACTTAAAAAGAATGCTTTGTGGGCTGGAGAGATGGCTTAGCAGTTCAGGCGCTTGCCTGCCAAGCCTAAGGATCTAGATTGGATTCCCCAGTACCTATGAAAGCCAGATGCACAAGGGGGTGCAAGTGTCTGGAGCTTGTTTGCAGTGGCTTCTAGAGGCCCTGACACACCCATTCTCTCTGTCTGTCTCTCTCTGTCAAGTGAAATACAACTATACACACACACACACATATATATTTTTTTTTAATTTTGGTTTTTCAAGGTAGGGTCTCATTCTAGCCCAGACTGACCTGGAATTCACTCTGTAGTCTCAGGGTGGCCTTGAACTTGCGGCGATCCTCCTACCTCTGCCACCCGAGTGCTGGGATTAAAGGCATGTGCCAACAAAATATTTTTTAAAATGCTTTGTGCTACAGAAATGGATCTGTAGCTAAGTGTGCTTTCAGCACAAACATGAGGGCTGGAGAGGGCCCTAGACTGCTCAAATTCAAATCTCCAGATCCCATGTGAAAGGGCTAGGCGTAGCCATGCATGCCTGTAACTACAGTCCCTCAGGGGAGCAGAGATCTGAGAATCTTTGAAACCCTGCAAGCTCTGGAGTTAGTAAAAGGAGACTCTAGCTCCAAAAAAGACAAGGCCAAAGAGTGATGGAGCCAATCACCCTATGTTCTACTCTGGTTTCTGCAGAGGAGCATTTGGGGAGCCATAAGGACACATACATATACATATGTGTATATACATGCACATTTACATACACCACAATACAACACACACACAAACATAAAAAATAATGTCAACTTTATAGGAACCATGAGAGTAAAAAGGATGCCAGTCATAAAATTCTTAGCCCATGGTAACTGCTTAATAAGCAAAAGCTGTCATTGTAACTTTGCTCCTAGGACGTGTCAAGTCCTATGTTAAAGCTTGTAGGCTAAGCTGCACACATAATGGTGTACACATATGTCTAATACCATCGTGAATTATGTCCATAGTTGCTTGTTTACCCCATTCCTGCATCATCTAAAACATTTTACTTCATTCCCTTTGGAAGACTTTTTGAAGATTTATTCCTTCTTGGATGTCCTTAGGCTGCCCCTCCCCCCTTATAGAGATCAGGACTGAGCAAAACTTCAACCACATAATAGTATTTTGTAAAAGGAACACTCAGTACAATGATGTTACTAAACCCAAGAGATGTCAGTATAATTAAACCACACAAGCCCAGCTTTGTTCCCAGATACCCCCTTTTATATATTAGGTGTACCCTAATGCAGCCCAAGGAGACTGTGATCCTATCACCTGACTGCTGAGCTCATAACAGTGTCTGGCCTCAGGTCAGGAACTGATGAAAAGAAAAAGAGACAAAGAGAACACAAAAGAAAGGAAAATCCAGGACTAGAAAAGTACCCATCTTAGAGTCGTGTTCCATCCGTCAACAAACTATAAGCCCTGACAAGGCAGTTGTAAGGCATACCTTGGTTTATAAAGCCTTCACTGGGAAATTTGCAACACATGCTCACAAGTGCGTGTGTACACACACACACACACACACACACACACACACTTGCCAAAATTTCTTTTTTCTTTTTCATTTTGTTTTTGGTTTATTGAAGTCTAGCCCAGGCTGACCTAGAATTCACTATGTCGTGTCAGGGTGGCCTTGAACTCACAGTGATCCTCCCACCTCTGCCTCCCAGGCACCACCATGCCCAGCCATTTTTTTTTTTTTAATTCAGTAGAAACTTTCTATGGTAACATCACTTCCCTCCTCCTGCCCCCACTCCACTGAGGGCCCTCCTCAGTGGGATTGCTCGTATTTCCCATGGAGTTGTGGGTTAGGAGCTGTGAGAGCAGCAGTCATTCATTGTGGGGGGGGGAGGGACAATGCTCCTATATCCCCTTCTACCCTGTGGCTCTTACAATCTTTCTGTCCTCTCTTACACAAAACTCTGTGAGCCACAGGGGGCGTGCTTTAAGTTGGCGTTAGTGTTGAGCTCTCCGCAGCTTCTGGCTTTCTGCTCTGTGCAGTTTGAGTCTCTTCAGTGTCTGTCTCCGTGATCCTGGCGCAGGTTGTCTGAGTGTCAAGACTTCTTTTCTTTCTTTCTTTTTTTTTTTTTTTTTTTTTTTAAGACTTCTTATTATGGTATTCTTGCAGTCAGGTTTGTATTACTGGAAGAAACCATCCATCCAAGAGCAGCTCTTGGGGGAAAAAAAAGGTTTGTTTTGGCTTATAGACTCGAGGGGAAGCTCCACAATGGTAGGGGAAAACGATGGCATGAGCAGAGGGTGGACATCACTCCCTGGCCCACATAAGGTGGACAACAGCAACAGCAGAGTGTGCCAAATACTGGCAAGGGGACACTGGCTATGATACACATAAGCCCGCCCCCAACAATGCACTGCCTCCAAGAGGCATTAATTCCCAAATCTTCATCAGCTGGGAACCTGTGGTGGTTTGATTCAGGTGTCCCCCATACACTTAGGTGTTCTGAATGCTAGCTCCCCAGCTGATGGATATTTGGGAATTAATACCTCCTGGAGGGAGTGTATTGTTGGGGGGCGGGCTTATGGGCTTTATAGCCAGTTTCCCCATGCCAGTGTTTGGCACACCCTCCTGTTGCTGTGGTCCATCTTATGTTGGGCAGGGGGTGATGTCCACCCTCTGCTCATGCCATCGTTTTCCCCTGCCATCGTGAAGCTTCCCCTCGAGCCTGTAAGCCAAAAAAAATCTCTTTTTCCCAGAAGCTACTCTTGTTGGGTGATTTCTACCAGCAATGCGAACCGGACTGCAACAGAACCTAACATTCAGAACACCTAAGTTTACGGGGGACACCTGACTCAAACCACCACATATATGTCACATTCCAACTTCTGAACTGGCCAATTATTTCCTCATCAGATGTGTAGAGAATGCACTAGCAGAGAGCCCATCCTTCAGCCACTGGCTGCTTTGCTACTCAAATACAGACCCTACTCAGGGGCCCCTAAGGAATTTAGACTGAAATCACTCAAGTAAAGAGGAAGCCACACTTTCAGTCCTGAAAGCTCACCAGTACTCTTAAAAATTAAAATAGGGGCTGGAGAGATGGCTTAGCGGTTAAGCGCTCGCCTGTGAAGCCTAAGGACCCCGGTTCGAGGCTCGGTTCCCCAGGTCCCACGTTAGCCAGATGCACAAGGGGGCGCACGCGTCTGGAGTTCGTTTGCAGAGGCTGGAAGCCCTGGCGCGCCCATTCTCTCTCTCTCCCTCTATCTGTCTTTCTCTCTGTGTCCGTCGCTCTCAAATAAATAAAAAATTTTAAAAAAAATTAAAATAGGACCTCAAATTTAAGGTATGGGCTAAAAACAGTCAAACTAATGTTTAAAAATATGGTCAGTTGGGCTGGAGACATGGCTCAGCTTCTAAAAGCACTTGCTTGTAAAACCTGATGGCCTGGGTTTGATTTCCCAATATCCACATAAAACCAGATGCACAAAGAGGCCCATGTGTCTAGAATTCGTTTGCAAGTGGCAGAAGGCCCTGGCACACTCAAATAAAAAAAAATATATATGGCCAATAAAGATGCAACCCAAGTCATTCCTTGGACATTTGACATCTCTGACTCCAAGTACTTCTAATACAGCCTCATAAAGATCTTATGAGGAGAAGTGAGAAAGACTCAGTTGGATTCCCGCAGAAACCTTTATTTTTGTAGCCAGGAGGGGTAAACATTTGGAGAACACGTCAGGGGTGCCAGGTCCATCAGGAGTTGTTCACTTAATCTCCACAACAACTCTAAGACTGTGGTTGTCACCGTTGACAAAAATATAAATTGAAAAGCCGGGCGTGGTGGCGCACACCTTTAATCCCAGAACTTGGGAGGCAGAGGTAGGAGGATCGCTGTGAGTTCAAGGCCACCCTGAGACTCCATAGTGAATTCCAGGTCAGCCTGGGCTAGAGTGAGACCCTACCTCGAAAAACCAAATATATATATATATATAAATTGAGGCCCAGAAAGCTGATAGAGGCCATATGTGAAGTGGTGAGGCAAGGGAAGCCTTTTAATGCCCTCATGCTTCCCTGCTACCTTTTACTACACAAACATATTTTTAAATGTGTTCTATTTTATTTTTGCCATTGCTGTTGAACACATGTGGTGTACATGTGTGTGCAGACCCTGTACATGTGTGCGGAGGCCAAAAGTCAATGTCAGGTGCCTTCCTCAGTATTCAACTTTTTTTAAAAAATTTTTTGTTCATTTTTATTTATTTATTTGAGTGTGACAGAGAGAGAGAGAATGGGCATGCCAGGGCTTCCAGCCACTGCTAATGAACTCCAGACACATGCACCCCCTTGTGCATCTGGCTAACGTGGGTCCTGGGGAATCGAGCCTTGAACCGGGGTCCTTAGGCTTCACAGGCAAGCGCTTAACCACTAGGCCATCTCTTCAGCCCAGTATTCAACTTTTTAAAACAATATTTTTAGTTATTTATTTGAGAGAGAGAGAAGCAGAGAGACTGAGACAGGGCCTCTAGCTGCTGCAAATGAACTCCAGACGCACAGGCCACCTTGTGCATCTTAGCTTATGTATGTCCTGAGGAATCAAACTAGGTCCTTAGGCTTTGCAGGCAAGTGCCTTAACTGCTAAACCATCTCCCCAGCCCTCAACTTATTTTTTGAGACACCAAACCTAGAACTCACTGATTAGGCTAGATTAGGTAGCTAGCAAGCCCGCCTTTCCAGCTCTGGAATTTCAGGCGCCCACCAACACACCCAGGTTTGTTTTGTTTTACTTATTTAATTTTAGCAGATTATGCCCTTTTATTTCTCTCCCCAGTTCCTATTTCCCTGGGGACCCTCTCTGTGGGGTTATGGGATTTACTGTGGGGCATGAAGGCCTTTAATCCTAGCACTCAGGAGGCAGAGGTGGGAGGATCACTGTGAATTGGAGGCCACTGTGAGACTACATAGTAAATTCCAGGTCAGCCTGGACTAGAGTGAGACCCTACCTCGAAAAAAAAAAAAACAAGCAAACCAACAAAAAAACTTTTAATCACCTTCTCTGATGAAATAAACTCTGCATTTTTAACATTCTTCTACTAATAAATATTTTTACCAAATTCCTAAGTTTGATTCTTTTTAAAGATTCCAGATTCGCTAATAATTCTCATCATTACCTATTAAGGTAATTTATTAAAGTCACCTACCATGTACTGTGGTAGGCTAAAATAATGCCCACCCCCACCCCCACAAAGATATCAGGTCTTGATGTTTACAACCTGTAAATAGTCGTTTCTATGGAAAGCATATTTGCAGATGTAATTAAGATAAGAATCATGAGACAGGGAGATTACACTAAATTCTCCAGATGGGCATAATGCCAATATGTAGACCCTTAGAATAAAAGACACGAGAGGAGGTTAGAAAGAATATGTCACAATCATGAAGTCAGACACAAGTGGACGTCAGTCTGCGAGAATGGGGCAGCCTTGGGAAGCAGGATGAGACAAGGAATAGATGGGTTGGTACTGATTGCTTGCTTTGTCAATAATATTGATTTCTGATTTCTGAACCCTGGAACTGCCGGGGGGTGGGGAATCTGTTGTCTTAAATCAATATAGGTTCAGTAATTTGTTATATCAGCCACAGAAAACTAATGCATGTCTCATGGCCTGTGCAAGGTCAGTTTGTGCAGTGTGAGTGTGTGTGTTGGGGGAGGTGAGTATGTGTCCTCTGACCTTCACGTTAATGCTATCAAGCAAGGCTTATATTTATACAGATGAAAGTGAGGCTTAGACCGGCCACAGAGGGACACCATGGTGTGTTCGCATTCACAAAGAATGGTTGGAATTTCACTCCTGGTTCACCCCTCTTCCCTTCCGCTGTCACTTCTCTGACTAGTCATGGAGTACTCTGTAAGTGAATTGAGATAAACAAGTGGGAATAAGTAAGGAAGGGTTGTTGGAGCCTTGTTTATATTAGGAATTCAAAATGCTTGGACGTATGTTCTTAGGATTCTGGGGTTTGAATCAGGATCTTGCACATGCTAGGCAAGTGTCCTACAACTGGACTACATTCCCAGTCCCTTTCAAGGCAGGACCGCAGTATGTAGTCCAGGCTGGCCTCAAGCTCAAAATTCTCCTTTCCCAGCTTCTCAAGTGCTTGCTGGGTTGTTTGTTTTCTGGCTTTTTCTCCCCTAGGCTGCTCCGGTGTGGTTCCTACGCTGCCATATTAACGGGAAGTCCTCAGGTGTTTGGATTACACATGTGTGCCAGCATGCCCGGCAAAAACTCTCAACAGACTTGCTTGCTTTTTTTTTTTTTCTTGCACTGCTGGACAGAGAACACAGAACTGTGCACTTGCAAGGCAATAGGGCTGGGGAGATGGCTTAGCGGTTAAGCACTTGCCTGTGAAGCCTAAGGACTCCGGTTCGAGGCTCGGTTCCCCAGGACCCACGTTAGCCAGATGCACAAGGGGGCACATGCATCTGGAGTTCGTTTGCAGTGGCTGGAGGCCCTGGCATGCCCATTCTCTCTCTTTCTCTATCTGCCTTTCTCTCTGTGTCTATCCCTCTCAAATAAATAGATAAATAATGAACAAAAATATTTTAAAAAGAAATGAAAGAAGAGCTGAGGAAATGGCTCAGCAGTTAAAGGCACTTGCTTGCAAAGCCTGATAGCCTGGGTTCAGTTTCCCAGTGCCCACATAAAGCCACATGCACAAATTAGTGTATGCATCTGTAGTTTGTTTGCAGTAGCAAGAGGATTTGGTTCTCTCTATCTCATTGCAAGTAAAGAAAACAGTAAGAAATTGCCCAATAAAGAATTTGTGAGGCCGGGCATAGTGGTGCATGCCTTTAATCCCAGGATTGCTGTGAGGGTTCGAGGCCACCCTGAGACTACATAATAAATTCCAGGTCAGCCTGGGCTATAGTGAGACCCTACCTCGAAAAAAAAAAAAGAATTTGTACTTCTACTGTAATCATTTCATCGCTGGTGTTTATAAAAACGTCTCATCCAAAAGCTCATGCCCAACCTTAACACAGCATGTGGTCAGTCAGTAGAGTAAAGATGCATGCTGAGAGCCAGTTAGCTTCAAACCCATGAAGTTCACCTCCAAACCCTGAAAGATAAGTGTTAGGAATTTGTACTTAATTTGGTGAATGCCTAGGCAAGACAGGAACCAGTATGAGCTAAGCTAAATACTCCAAAAACCTCAGTAATCAAAATCAATAATATTGTATAATGCAATCTGAAAAAAAAAAAATCAAATCAGCAGACTGTGAACCCTTAATTCCTGTTTTTTGCTCTGCTTATAAACAAACTTGTACTGAAGCCAGGGCAAGGATTAGCATTAGGTAAGTGAGGCAGGATAGTAGGAAACAATGTAGCGACTTGAAAGAGCTCGAGGCGGCTCAGAGTTTTAGAACTGGCACTTTAGCGAGCCCTGGGAAGACAAGAGGAGATCTTGCTTTAGGAGGGAGGGCAAGTCTGAGGACAGGAGTATGCGGTAGCCCACACACATTTGATGCTATTTTGTCATATTTTTAGAAATACTTTATTTTGGTCTGGGGAGATGGCTTAGCAGTTAAGGCACATGCCTGCGAAGCCTAAGGACCCAGGTTGGATTCTCCATGCTCCACGTAAGCCAGGTGCACATGACTGTACATGCATCTGGAGTTCCTTTGCAGAGGCTAGAAGCCCTGGCACACCCATTCTCATTCCCTCTCTCTCCCTCTCTCTCTTTTTCTCTCTCTCTCTCTCTCTCTCTCTCCCCCCTCTCTGTCTCTAATAAATAAATAAATAAAATAAATCTTTAAATATATTTTATTTTATTTACTTATTTATGAGAGATACACAGAGAGAGAATGGGAGCACCAGGGTCTGTGTCTACTGCAAATGAACTCCAGACGCGTGCACCACCATGTGCATTTGGCTTACATGGGTTCTGGGGAGTTGAACCTGGGTGTTCTTAGGCTTTGCAGGCAAGCACCTTAACTGCTAAGCCATCTCTCCAGGCCAATTTTGTCATATTTTTAGGTTACTATCATCATCATCATCATCATATATATATATATATATATATATATATATATATGGAGAGAGAGAGAGAAGATTTAGAGAATAAATCATTTTAAATAATTGGACAAATGATTAGAACTTGGGAATAGATTTTAGATTTTCATAATGGATGCTGTTGGTAGTGAGGTCTGTCTCTTGAAATGACACTTACCACAATGACAATTGCTCTACACATTGACAGTCAAGAACAGGTTTACTGATATGCTTAATCTCAAGATTTTCCTTGTCTGACCTGACCTCGGGCATCTTTGTAAAACATCATTTTTAAGGGAAACAATATAGGAACATACTGCAAATTTGTCACATTCCCATCGAGTTACCCTCTTTTGTCCCCTCTCTCTTGTCCCCATTGCACTGAGGGTCCTCCTCAGTGGGAGTATTGGTAATCACTGTGGGCATCATGCATGTACCAGTCATTCCTGTGGGGAGGACAATACCTTCCAGTACACTTCCCCACCCTGTGGCTCTTACAGTCCTTCTGCCCCTTCTTCTGCAATGCTCTCTGTGCCTTGGAGGGCATGTTAGAAGTGTCCTTTTGTGTGGAGCTCCCAGCAGCCTCTCATTTTCTGCTTTCATGATTTTTGAGTCTCCTCAGTCTACCACTATCTCCTAGGGAGAAGATTCTCAGGCTAGCCTTGAGAGCAGCATTCATATTTAATCTGCCAATGCTTCTATAATATTCCCTGGGCCCCATCAGATATCTTGAATACTCAATATCTTCTCTTTCTCTAGGTTGTTTTGGCCTTACAGAAACATTCACCCAGATATTACATTAGCTAACTTGTTTGTTTGTTTGTTTATTTTTATTTGAGAGCAACAGACAGAGAGAAAGAGGCGGAGAGAGAGAGAGAGAGAGAGAGAGCAAGGGAAAGAGAGAATGGGCACACCAGGGCCTCCAGCCACTGCAAACGAGGTCCAAATGCATACACCACCTTGTGCATCTGGCTTACATGGGTCTTGGGGAATAGAGCCTCCAACCAGGGTCCTTAGGCTTCACAGGCAAGCACTTAACCACTAAGCCATTTCTCCAACCCACATTAGCTAACTTTTGTTTTTCCCTCTTTCAACTCCCTCTCACCTAAATCACTTAAGCAGGTTTCATACAGCAAAGCAGTTTGGAATGTGCTATGGCTGACTTTGGAAAGATTTGTACAACCCACTGCACCACATAATACCCTAGTGTGCTAAACTAGTTCCAGGCTATTTTTTTACTACACAGGCTCACACTGATTGGATCATTTTAACTCAATCAGACAAATGACCAATGGCTAACTTGCTCAGCAACCAGTCATTCATGGAGAGCAATTAGCTTATCTGTGGACGGAGCCTGGATTAAGGGCACCTCTTCTCCCCACCTGATATAGTTTTCCCTGGGCCCGATGAATGTTTAGGTTTCCTTTAAAAAAAAAATATTATTAATTTATTTATTTATTTGAGAGAGAGAACGAGGCAGAGAGAGAGAATGGGCATGCCAGGGCTTCTAGCCACTGTAAACGAACTCCAGATGCATGTACTACCTTGTGCATCTGGTTTATGTGGGTCCTGAGGAATTGAACCAAGGTTCTTTGGCTTTGCAGGCAAGTGCCTTAACTGCTAAGCCATCTCTACAGCCTGAACACTTGGGTTTCTAATGACATAGGCCCGGATACATTTGTTCTGCCTTTACTCTGTTCTTTCCCATCAATGAACTGAGTATAGCTTGACGCATTGTGTTTTCATTTGTCGCAATTTACATGAGCTTCCAGTTGCAGGATTTCAGCATTAGGAATGCATACCATCTGTGTGCGCTAGGGCATGGTAATATCCTTATCTTGCCTTCCTTTCATCTTTCCCTGGTCCTGGGAAGGGAACGAACCCCTTGTGTTTAATAAGTCATTTGCCTCAGCAGGTCCCAAATGACCATGAGATGAAGCTGGGAGACATTAGCATGCTAATCTCATTCTGATGGATAAAATTAGCAAAGATATCCCCTACAAATGGAGAGCTGCCATTGGCGAACTGCTGTGCTTAGAATCAATTACTAAATTACTTTGAGCTCTAAGTTGACATTAACAGAAAAAAATTGCCATCGACCGAAAGGAAATAAGATAAAAAATATGCGATCATTAAATCTCTCGCTACTATTCACGAATGTGACTCACAAGAATGGTACACAAAATAGGACAGAATTTAATTTTTAACAGTGCCCCTGTCAACATTTCATCCCTAGCTTCTCTGTGGCCTGTATGCCTGCCCTGGCCTTTTCCCATTTGTTTGCAATAGAAGAAAGAGAGTGTGGATGAACGCCTCCAGCTAGCTCAGCCGCCCAAAGCTGAGCAGACCCAGCAAAGACCAGCAGGTGCTCTCTGGGCCTAAAGAACTATCAGGAAAGGACTACTGACATTCCCAGCATCTCCTCCTGACTGACTCACTCCAACAATACCAGGCAAAGCTAGTGCTTCCCCACCACTGCCCCCCCACACACACAACATTTCTACTGGTCCAGCCTGCCAGTGACACAGTGACTATAATCATTTCCTCAGATCACCACAGATACTTTCCAGGAGTTATTGAACTTGCATTACACTGGTAATTACCATAAGCCTCTTGATTTTCAAAAGCCTTTCTCTAGTGAGGAAAGCAGCCTTGTCTTCATGAAGAGATAGCCGGAATGATGGTGTAAACAAAGAAATTATACAAGGGAAGAAGCTTCAGAATTGCTTTAAAAAAAATACATCTAGGCTTGGGGACTCCCAGTGGCATAGTAATTGTTAATATTATTAGCACAGTATACATATCAGCTGTCGAGATATTATGAGGACTTGAATCCAACCTCTGTTGGGGGAGTCGGGGTCAACATCATTAGTTATAGATCTTGTCTCGGTTTTCATATAGATGCCTCAGGGTTAATGTCTGCCAGATACATCTCTATAGATAGGCATAACCATAGGTCTGACCGGGACCCATCACACACATTACTAATAGACAAGAAGCTTTTGTTTATCTGAAGGTTTACTGGAATTAACTGATTAGTGTCAACTTGACACAATAACTTTTGTCTGTAATGCAGTATATCATTTTGATGGTTTTATTGATGGAGTGTGTTGTCTAATGTAAACTGTAGGGGTTGTTGAATTTAGATAAAGTCTGGCACATTTTTCTTAAGAGGAAGCTGAAAAAAAACTGTTTGGAAATTCACCCTTGACAAGACACCTTCTGCAGTCTTCTGGATGCTGCAATAGTAATTGTAATATTAATAATAATAATTATGAGGCAGGGTTGTAATTGAAATGTATGCAGTTCAGTAGCTGGCAAATGCATCTTTAAGAGGACACATTTTGTGCTCTTACAGATATTACAACCAAATTGTGATATTAATAACAATGATTAGAAGGGAGATTTGTAAGTAAAATGTAAGTCATCCATTCTTAAATTAAACTCAGAACACAAAACCATTAAAGGGAAATTAGACAATAAGGCTAGGTTGTTAAGGGTGACACAAGTTTCTTGTAAAAATTGCCTATGAAATGGCAGAGAAATGAAATGAGAGCAAGTGGGAGTTTATATATTTACATGAAATTTTAAATAACTGTAAGCAAAATTTATTCAAAAGCTAAGCTGTCATTTGAGGGAAATTAAAAGTGAATCTTGAGCTATGAAGGATTAGTCAGGGGGGAGGGACATCAACACATCACTCCAAGAAAACTGTGTGCTCAGTTGATTTTGAGATTTAGGCCAACCAAAATTTGAATAATTAACCAGGAATATTATTAGTGATATACAACCCTCCAAATAACATTCTTTCTAGAAACAATCCATCATTTAAATTGTTTTGGTTGTTGTTTTGTCCTAAGCTTCTAGGCTAAAATAAATCGTTGCAATTTCTGCAATCCAGATTCTAGAAAGAGAAATGATTATTTGCTTCAGATACAGGAGACATGACAGAGTTTCATCTTTGAAAGTAGAAATGAAGTGAGTGCTTAGAACTTGAGTAATTTCCTGAAAGAATAAAAACATTAAGTAGACACTTTTTACCCCAAAGTCACTTCCTACTGCTGGGATGCAAGCTTGTTCTTCCATAATGACAGGTTTTAGTGAGACTAAGTTACTGTGAGGTACAATGTCAACTGCAAAATGGACTAACTCTCTTCTGAGATCTCATTGTGGCTTTTCCTCAAGGCTGCAATTGGCAAGCTCAGTCTGGTTTAAGGAGGAAGAGTTTTCTATTCATTTTAAAAAAATATATTTTTATTTGTATTTATTTATGAGTGAGAGAGGAAAAGGCAGATAGATAGAGGAGAGACTGAGCACACCAGGGCCTTCAGCCATGGCAAACAAACTCCAGATGCATGTACCACCTTGTGCATCTGGCTTATGTGGGTTCTGGGAAATTGAACCTGGATTCTTTGGCTTTGCAGACAAGTGCCTTAACCATTAAGCCATCTCTCTTGCCCTTGATCTTTTTAAAAAATATATTTTATATTTATTTATGTATTTATTAGAGACAGAGAGGGAGATAATGGGCATGCCAGGTACTCTCCAGCCCGTTTTCTATTCTTCTAAGGATTTCATGTATATGTATAAATAGCTGCATATATTTATATATGGTAATTTTTTTATATAATGGTTTTTATTTATTTTATTTGAAAGAGAGAGACAGAAAGAGGCAAATACAGAATGGGTATGCGAGGGCCTTCAGCCACTGCAAACAACTCCAGATGGCATGCGCCATCCTGTGTGTCTGGCTTACATGGGTCCTAGGGAATCAAGCCTGGGATTGCTTGATGCGCTTTGACTGCTTAGCCATCCCTCCAGCCCTACGTGATGGTTATTTGAGACAGGGTCTGGATATGCAGCCCAGGCTAGCCTTGAGCGTCTAGTTCTCTTGCCTCAGCGTCTCTTCAGTCCTTTCCTTCCTCTAGCTGCCCCGCAAAACGCCAACCGCACAGATTGCAGAGTAATGCTGGGCTGCACTGGGGGATGTCCCAGGGCTCTTCACTTCTCTTTTGGGTTCTTAAAATGGAAAAAAATAAATAAAATGAGAATACCAGTAGAATTTCTCGTGAGACAGGAACATGTCACGGTCACCTAAAAATGCTGATACGTCTTCCGCCTGTGATGTTAAACACCAAGAAAAGGCATCAGATATGGCTCCCAAGCCTCCTTCCCCCTTCTCTCCAGCTAGCTTCTGACATGAACAGAAGGTTGCCTGAAGGCCCCACCATCCTTCAGACAAAAGGGCCTTGGTCTGGTGAACCTAGAAGAACACAGACTTGAGGGGAAGGGGAAAAGAGAGGGCTAGACAGTTAACCCAGGCAGCGTAAATGAGCCAGTTCCACTGCAGACAAAGAATGCCAGAGACAATCAGAAGTGTTTCCAAGCCAGAAGAGACAACGCAGCTGCCAGGCACACTGAGGCTGGAAGCATCTGAATGGCCAGTCTGCATGGATTAGTGCACACTGCTTGATGTCGCTCCATCCTTCCGGTGATTCTATAAGCCAGGACTTAACATGGCCACTTTCTAGGTAGGATAAGAGTGACGTAGCGCAGGTCCAGCTTTTGCAGATGGGTGGCGGGGTAGACCTCTTAGGCCAGAGTTCAAAAACCTCTGATGTTCACCATGTCACCCCACCTCTCTCCTTGTGCCCACCCAAGCTGGGATTTGCTTGATCCCCAACCATCATATCACTGGGAGTGACCTGAGCCAGATGTGGGGGAGACGCTGAAGGGCCTTCATTGTTTGTAAAGCAGGGCTCAGGCTGGGGCCCCCAAAACTGCCCTTGTCCCTGTTTGAAGTAGCAGAGACCCTTCGATAATTGCTGATAGCAACAGCCACCAATAGTTTCTGAGAGTGGAAAGATCCAGGCCTTGATGGGGAGGAGACGAGCCTCTTCCTATCATTGTCACTCCTCTAGGCTGACAGAGCAAGGGATGGCGTGTGTGTGTGAGACAGAGACAGAGACAGAGAGAGAGAGATTATTTTGCAGTAAACCAGCCCCTAGCAATGTTTCCCTCCTTCTCTGAGAAGGTTCTGTCCCTCACTGCCTTGAAATGTGCCATGAACTTGGAAAACAAGAAGAGTTTGGCTCTGTGAAGTATTTACATGGGGAATCCTCAGATCCGGGAAAGGGGTGATCGCATCCTTCTCATGTCCTCTCTTGTAGCCCCTTTGTTCAGTGTCCAGTCATTTCTGGAGAGCTAACTTGAGCCCTAGTAAGGTGTGAACCCCAGGACCTAACTTGTACCTAGTCCCTTCCTGCTTAACAGCCTTTTATTTTGCCTCCATGTCATCACTGAGCCCCAGAACAAGATGCTTCCTGATCCTCCCTGAATTTTAAATATCAAACACATTTGCTATAATGTTCTTTACAACCCAGGTGTCAGCCAGGCGGGCCAAGAAAATGGGATGGATTACAGAATATCATTTTGTAATTTCAGATGCTACCAAAGATAATACAGTAAAGTTAATAAATGCTTGTAATATGAAGCAAAGTAATGTAGAGAACAATGTTCAAAACTCAGCATAACTTCTGATCACAGCAAACTTAGGTGGTTGAAGTAAGGAATGTGGACTGGCTTCTGCTCCTCACCAGCTTGTGACTTTGAGCAGTGACTGCCCCTTTCTAAGCTTTGGCTTTTGCACCTGTAAGAATATTGGTAGCCAGGGGCTGGAGAGATGGCTTAGTGGTTAAGCACTTGCCTGTGAAGCCTAAGGACCCCGGTCGAGACTCGATTCCCCAGGACCCACGTTAGCCAGATGCACAAGGGGGCAAATGTGACTGGAATTCGTTTGCAGGGGCTGGAGGCCCTGGTGTGCCTATTCATTCTCTCTCTCTCTCTTTGTAGCTCTCAAATAAATAAATAAAAATAAAAAAATAAGGGCTGGAGAGATGGCTTAGCGGTTAAGTGCTTGCCTGTGAAGCCTAAGGACCCCAGTTCGAGGCTCGGTTCCCCAGGTCCCACGTTAGCCAGATGCACAAGGGGGCGCACGCGTCTGGAGTTCGTTTGCAGAGGCTGGAAGCCCTGGCGCACCCATTCTCTCTCTCTCCCTCTATCTGTCTTTCTCTCTGTGTCTGTCGCTCTCAAATAAAATAAATAAATAAATAAATAAATAAACAAAATAAAAATAAAAAAAAATAAGAACAAGGTACTGGTAGCCAGGGGCTGGGGAGCTGGCTCCGGGGATACAGTGCTCTCTGTGCAGGCAATGAAGGCCTGGGTTTGAATCCCCAGTGGCCACTGCCAGGCACGGTGGTGTGAGCCTGTGATCCCAGCACCGGGAAAGCAGAGACAGGGAATCGCTGGGGCTCACTGACTACGTAATCTAGCCAAGCGGGTAAGCTCTAGGGCCAAAAAGAGATCCTACCTCAAAGAATAAGTTGGAGAGAGATGGACGATAACTAATGTCAGCCTCTTGCCTCTGCTTACACATGCACACATACCTGGGTACACACGTGTACCCACACACATGAACATGCACACACATACGTATGCATATCATTCATACACAAATTAAAAACAAAAGATAGCGGTGACCAACACCAGTGGTACCTGTTTGAAGCTTTGCAAAGAAAGGATAAGACCTACTCAACTTGTAACTAGTGGGATGTACTGAAATTAGAAAAAGCCAGGAGTGGTGGCACATGCCTTTAACCCCAACACTCGGGAAGCAGAGGTAAGATGTTTGCTGTTAGTCCGAGGCCAGCCTGAGACTGCATAGTGAATTCCAGGTCAGCATAAGCTAGAGTGAGACCCTACCTCAAAAAAAAAAAAAAAAAAATCAGAAGTTGAATACAGGAAGGAGAGAGGAAGTAAAGTCGAGTGTAAAAGTCATCAAAACCCTAAGAAGACTTCTGGGGATGCTATGGGACTCCTGGCTACTGAGCAGATCACACTGATCTGAGAACATCTTCGTTGACCTCCAGAGTCCTTCAGGTCAGCCAGGGGCACTTCCTGGGTGATAGACCACCTGAGAGAAACAGGCAACGATGACTCTGCCTATCTGGCATCTACTTACGTTCACCATTGGCTTCAAGTTCTGTTGTGTCAGTTACTTTCTCATTGCTTGGGACAAAAAGGCCTGACCAGGGCTGGAGAGATTGCTTAGTGGTTAAGGCGTTTGCCTGCAAAGGACTGAGGTTCGATTCCCTAGGACCCACGTAAGCCAGATACACAAGGGGGCGCACGCATCTGGAGTTTGGTTGCAGTGTCTGGAAGCCCTGGAGCACTCATTCATCCCCTCTTCCCTCTCTCTTCTCCCCTCCCCCTCCCCCCTCAAAGGCACTAGGAAGCCTAGAGAATGTGCTTTAGGTTGCCTTCAAACATGGTCATTTTTAAGAATTGACTTCATTGTAGAATCCATTTCCATACATTAAAATGATTGCTAGTATTTCTTGCTCATCTATATTGCACTAACTACTTTGTATATATTTCCTCATTCAAACTGCACAGCAAATGGAAGGACTATGTCACATTATCATTATTAAGTAAGTTGCCCCTGGTAGTAGAATGCTAAGCATCAAAGCATCAGATGCCAAAAATCACACTCCAAAATGTACATTCTCAACAGTGCGGATCCACTGTACTGCGAAAGCTTATCAAGTGAACTAGGGCATATAGACCAATACTTGAGAACCCACACTCTAAACTGATATACGTTGCCTCTTCTAACCAGCATAGCTCCCAAGAGCAGAATGGGTAGACATGAGAAGCATTCTACATTATGTAAGAAAAACGTTCTGGGCTAGAGAGATGGCTTAGCAGTTAAGGCACTTGCCTGTGAAGCCTAAGGACCCAGGTTCGATTCTCCAGGTCCCACATAAGCCAGCTGCACATGGTGGTGCATGCTTCTAGAGTCCATTTGCAGTGGCTAGAGGCCCTGTTGTGTCCATTCTCTCCTTCTCTCTCTCCCTCCCACCCCTCTCTCTGTCTCTAATAAATAAACAAATAAAAATAAATCTTTTAAAAAAAAAGAAAAACTTTCTAGGGGCTTAGAGTTATTCAACAGCAGGGCAAATCTCCAACAAATAATGGCTATTATAAATAAAAAAAATTTAAAACCCCTTTTAAAAGGCTGCAGGCATTGTTTAGCAGTTAAACAAAGCCTAAGGACCCAGGTCCAATTCCCCAGTACCCACATAAGCCAGGCACCCAAGGCGGCAAATGTGTTTGGAACTTGTTTGCAGTGGGTGAAGGCCCTAGAATGCCCATTACCCCTTCTCTCTCTCTATCTGTCTCTCTTTTCTCTCTCAAATAAATAAATAAATAAGATATATTTTTGAAAAAATAATGAGCATTCTTCTATTGGTGATATTTTACACACTTTCTGAGAACTACGCAGGGAATCCCCACATTGTGGAGCAGTTGTAATAGACAGCTTCAAAGTAGACCTGAGAGGCTTGGACCTTTCAGAGGCTGTGCTGGCTCACATTAGGGCCCAGCCTCCACCTTCAGATTACCAGCCAGAACCACCACGAATTCCAGATAGGCCCGACCACGCCTCCTCCCTCATCTTTCCTTACCCCTATCCAAAGAGGAACCCTTCACAAGCTTGGAGACCAACCCACATGTGGTGGTTTGATTCGGGGGTCCCTCATAAACTTAGGTGTTCTGAATGCTAGGTCTCTAGCTGATGGCAATGTTGGAATTAGACCTCCTGGAGGCAGTGTATTGTTGGGGGCGGGCTTATGGGTGTTATTGCCAGTCTCCCCTTGCCAGTGTTTGGCACTTTCCTGTTGCTGTTGTCCACCTGATGTTGGCCAGGGGGTGATGTCCACCCTCTGCTCATGCCATTGGTTTCTCCCTGCCATTGTGGAGCTTCCCCTCGAGTCTGTAAGCCAAAATGAACCCTTTCCTCCCACAAGCTGCTCTTGATCAGGTGATTTCTGCCAGCAAGGCAAACCTGGCTGCAACGCCACATAACTGGTTATCCTCCACGAGAAACCCTGCCTCTCAGGAGACTTCCAATTCCGAGGCTCCACTGTTCTTCCCATTGAATATTAATTGTTCAAATAGACGGGTGTGCAAGAAAAGCAATTTCAGCACATTGCAAAAGCAAGTCATAGAATCTCAGAGTCATGCAAAAGTCTTTTCCACTTCCATGTGTCAACCTGCCTTCGTGTGCGTGTGTGTGTGTTCACACACATGTACCGGTGGTACATGTATATGTGCAGATGCACATACCCCCCATGCGCATATGTGTGGAGGCCAGATGAGGACATTGGGGGTTCCCCTCATCACTCTTCTGACTTACTTCCTTGAGACAGGGCCTCTAACTGAACCTAGAGCTTGCATCATCTTTTTCAATTAGACTGGAAGATCAGCAAGCCCCAGCGATGCTCCTGACTTTGCTCTTTAGCACTGGCATTACAGGTGGCCACACCCAGCTGCTTACATGGGTGCTGGGGATCAAACTCAGATCCTCACGTCTGTGTAGAAAGTGTTCCTACTCACTGAGCCATCTTCCCAGTCTGCAGGCTGCCTGCACCTTCACCTGGATAACTGCAATGGCCTTGCCATTATATCCCTGCCCTGTCCTCCCCCACCCCCAATGCCTCAGTTCTCCTCATTCTATTCAGACTGGTCCTTAAAACATGGAAATCAGATCATGCCATTTCTTACTTCAAATCCTCCAGTGACTTTCTGTTTCTATTAAAAAGTGAAAGAAGATGAGCTGGAGGGATGGCTTAGCAGTTAAGGCATTTGCCTGCAAAGCCAAAGGACCCAGGTTAGCCAGATGCACAAGGGGGTGCACACATCTGGAGTTCATTTGCACTCTCTTCACCAAATACTTTTTTTTTTAAACAAATTTTATTTATTTATTTGGCAGAGAGAGAGAGTGGGTGTGCCAGGGCTCCGGCCATTGCAAATGAACTCCAGACACATGCGCCCCCTTGTGCATCTGGCTTACGTGGGTCCTGGGGTATCAAACCGAGGTCCTTTGGCTTGGCAGACAAGTGCCTTAACTGCTAAGCCATCTCTCCAGGTCTGCACCAAATATTTTTGATACTACCAGCTAGAGAAAATTTCCCAACTTGATAAGGGAGACAATTAAGCCAATGCAAGCTAATAGGGAAGGGAACATATTGAAACCTATTTATTCCAATTACATACTACTCCTTTGTAGAAACGCAGAGAAACATGGGGCATAATTTGGGCCCCTCTTCGCTTTGATGACCTAGGATAAGCAGTAAGTGAAGATCACAGCAGTCAGAGTTGTGGCTACACATTCCCCCTGGGACGTGAGCATACACTGGAAGATTTTCTTTTGTGTTTGTTTTTGTTCTTCTGGTACTTAATGACCATGTAATCATCTACATTTGACATTCCTCTTCAGGGAAAAAGAACGCAAACTCTCCCAAGGTCATGACTGATGTAATTTGGGGAACAATAACATCTCATCTGTTTCTAAAGCATGCATGGTTTGCTCTTAAATAATTAAAACATTTAATCCCAGAATTCCCATTCTGCCTCTTAAATGTGTCGTCACCTCATTAACTGAGGCTATGTGAGCAATAGAAATTCCTTGAATTGCATTAGCAATTTGTATCGTAGATAGCATCAGAAGTGTGTGTGTGTGTGTATGTGTGTGTGTGTGTGAGAGAGAGAGAGAGAGAGAGAGAGAGAGAGAGATTTAGTGCCATCCCTTTTCTGCCAGATATTGACTTAATGATATTTCCTCTGTCGCTTACTTATGCATTTCATTATCCAGTTTGGTATCGTCAGCAACACAATACACTATAACCAGGATGAGAAGATTCGTGTGCTTTGTACAACATTCTTCATTTTTCATCTGTAATGGAGCTTTGTGTAAGGGGGGGGTCTCACAACCAATCGAAAAAGAATGAAACGTTTCTTTGCCTCCTGTCAAAAGTAATGCTCACCCTTCTGGAAGTCTTTAGAATGGAAACCCCTAACTGGTGAGGCACAGGAAACAGAGGGGTCAAGCCAAAAGAAAATGCCAGAACTGAAAAGGCATGCACCCTTCCAGCCACGGTCACATCCCAGGCCCCACCCCCATCTGCTCCCTCTGACTTCCTTTCCTAGGAACACTGATGTTTTGGGTCAATCCCAACTGCATTTGTGCTGAGCATTAAAGCACACGCTATTTTCTGTTTCAACAGACATTATTCTCAAGAATATAAGCACAATGGACTTGGGGGGATGGCTTGATGATTAAAGGTACTTGCTTGTAAAGCCTGCCAGCCCAGGTTAAATTCCTCAGAGCCTATACAGAGCCAGACACAAAGAAGCACATGTGTGCATCTGGCATTCATTTGCAGCAGCAAGAGACCCTGGAGTACCCAAACACATACACACACACAAATAAATAAATATTGATGTGACATTCTCTTACTGTCTTTACAGTGCTCTTCTTTAAAATAGATATTTTATATCTTTTTTTAAAATTTTATTTTTTTGGGAGCAACAGACAGAGAGAGAAAGAGGCAGAGAGAGAGAAAGAGAATGGGCATGCCAGGGCCTCCAGCCACTGCAAACGAACTCCAGACGCGTGCGCCCCCTTATGCATCTGGCTAACGTGGGTCCTGGGGAACTGAGCCTTGAACTGGGGTCCTTAGGCTTCACAGGCAAGCGCTTTACTGCTAAGCCATCTCTTTATATCTTATTTTTGTTTATTTATTACAGAAAGAGAAAGAGAAAAAGAGAGCAAGAGAATGGCCTCCAGCCACTGCAAATGAACTCCAGACACATGCATTACCATGGGCATCTGGCTTACATGGGTTCTGGGGAACTGAACCTGTGTCCTTAGGCTTTGCAGGCAAGTGCCTTAACCGCTAAGCCATCTCTCCAGCCCTTTTGCAGCATTCTTCACAGTATTCTACCCTTCTTTTAGAAATTTCCTGAAGATAAAGAAAGTTTAGGTATAGACACCAGGAACCTTTCTACTCAAAGGAGTCCCAGCACTACTTGGGACCTTGTCTGAAATGTAGTCACAGGTCCCCTAACTTACCAAATGGAGATCTGCAGTCTAGCAGTATCTTCATGTGATTGATTAGAGCACTGAAATTTAAAAAGCACTGCCTTAGGCCAAATCCAGTAGAATCAATGAATCCAGGTGTAAAATTTTAGACATAGTGGATAGGAAGGAACAAAATGGCTTTGGTCTCTGAGGAAGGCAATAGAAGGACTCATACAGTTTAAAAATTTGTTCTTATTGATGATTTCCTTTCCAAATATTTCTGGGCACATTAAAGTGAGTAGATAGGGCTGAGGAGATGTTTTAGTGGGTAAAAGCATTTGCCCTGTGTGTGTGTGTATGTGTGTGTGTGTGTGTGTGTGTGTGTGTATGTGTGTACCCCCCCCCCCAGAATCCACATTAAAGCTGGACACAGTAGCTTTCCTTAAAAAATTTTTTTATTTATGTATGTATGTATTTATTTAAGGGAGACGGGGGGGCGGGGGGAGTGATAGAGAGTGGGTGAGCCAGGGCCTCTAGCCACTGCAAACAAACTTAGATGAATGTGCCCCTGCCTTTTGCATCTGGCTTTACGTGGGTACTGGGGAACCAAACCTGGGTCCTTTGGCTTTGCCAGCAAGCGCCTTAATCACTAAGGTATCTCTCCAGCCCTGGGCACAGTAGCTTTGTATGGAATCGCAGCCCTACTACGGAGACTGAGGAGGAAGGCAGAACCTAGAGAATCCTGGAAGCTTGCAGGGCAGCTAGCCTGGCCTATGCAGTGGTGAAAAAAAAAAAAAAAAAAAAAAAAAAAAAAAAAAAAAAAAAAACCCTGCCTCAAAGTGGAAGGCAAGGACTGACACCAGAAGTTATCTTCTGACTTCCACACATTCTGTGCAACATGTGCATACATGAGCACACCCACACACAAGAATTTTAGCTGGGCATGATGGCACACGCCTTTAATCTCAGCACTCGGGAGGCGGAGGTAGGAGGATCACCATGAGTTCAAGGCCACCCTGAGACTACACAGTGAAGTTCAGGTCAGTCTGGGCTAGAATGAGACTCTACCTCAAGAAACAACAACAACAAAGAAAGATTTTTAAAATTTTAAAGAAAAGCGAATATATAAAATGCCTTTATAAAAATAATGTTTATAAAAATGTGTTCAGTGGGGTTTTTTTTCTATGACAAAGCTAAGGAAATGAAGCAAAGATTAATTCACTCACTACTGAACGTCCACACATAATGATTGCAGAAACACCCCTGCATGCCGAGCTGCTCCATCCACCAATACCACAAAGGGTCCTTTCACTTTCCTGTAATTTCAAAGCAACTGGTCTACTCAGGGAAACCCATTATCACTTTCAGAAGGCTCTCCTCTCATTGTGGATTCTCATCTAGGATTTGAAACTCAGTATTTTTGTTTCAACATAGGGTCTCGCTCTAGCCCAAGCTGACCTGGAATTCTCTATGTAGTCTCAGGCTGGCCTTGAACTCACAGCGATCCTCCAACCTTAGCCTCCCATGCGCTGGGATTAAAAGCACGCACCACCACACCCATCAAAACTCAGCATTATATTACATTAGATTATTATATATATTACTATGTTTTCAAGTTCAGGTATTAGTTTGGTGTGGGTTGTCCTCCAAAGATTTTGTGTTGGAAATTTGGTGGTTAGCGTGGCGATGTTAGGGGAAAACGTTTAGGAAGTGAGGACTAGTGGTACTTAAAAGTCTTCAGTGGGCTGGAGAGATGGCCTAGCGGTTAAGCACTTGCCTGTGAAGCCTAAGGACCCCAGTTCAAGGCTCAATTCCCCAGGACCCACGTTAGCCAGATGCACAAGGGGGCGAACGCGTCTGGAGTTCGTTTGCAGAGGCTGGAGGCCCTGGTGCGCCCATTCTCTCGCTCTATCTGCCTCTTTCTCTGTCTGTTGTTCTCAAATAAATAAATTAAAGTAAACAAAAAAATTTTTTAAAAAAAGTCTTCAGTGGGCAAGGCCATTGGGAAGGGTTGATATAGCTCACGTGGGAGCCCAGTTAATGCCCATGGAAAAGTTATGATTAAAAACACAACAATACAGGGCTGGGGAGATGGTTTAACTATTAAGGCACATGCCTGTGAAGCCTAAGGACCCAGGTACCATTCCCCAGGACCCATGTGAGCCAGATGCACAAGGTGGCACATGCGTATGGAGATGGTTTGCAGTGGCTAGAGGCCCTGGAGTGCCCATTCTTTCACCTTCTCTCTCTCTCTATCTCGTAAATAATAAATATTTAAAAAAAAATACTGACTGGCCCCTACTCAGGCTCTGTCTTCCTATCTATCATGGTTTGAACACTTGGTTCCCAGACGGAGACACCTGGAGATAGGGCCTAGCTGGAGGAAGTGAATCACTGGGGTTCTGTCTTAGCCCAGCCCCAAATCCAGTCTGGCCTTGGCTATCAGTGTTACTTGCTGCTCCACACTCCTGCCTTTGCCCACCATAATGGGCTGTACCCTCAAGGGTGAACTGAAACAAAACCTTCCATAAGTTTCTGTGGCCAGGTATTTTGTCACAGCAGTTAGAAAGATAGGCCGATCTTAACAAGTAATCTCTCAGTCTGGCAAACATTCCCACAACAACACGTGATGTGATGTGATGTAATGGAACACAGCAAGGAAGTGTGGTCTCTTCAAAGCTGAACGAATGAAGCTTGGACATTGAGTCTCCAGACCTCTGAGCGAGGAAAACTTCTTTTCTATACACATTTCCCAGCCTTGTTTTGCTAACAGCATCAAAACATAGACCAACACAGGACGCAAGCAGCTTGGTACAGTGACTAACCATCTCCCTTTCCCTGAGAATAAAAGGCTTTACGAAATGCATATTTTGTTTGTTTGTTTGAAAACCACAACACTTGGCTGGAGAGATGGCTTAGCAGTTAAGGCGCTTGCCTGTGAAGTCTAAGGACCCAGGCTCGATTCCCCAGTAGCCACGTAAGCCAGATGTGCACAGTGTTCTGGAGTTCATGTGTAGTGGCTAGAGACCCTGGTGTGCCCGTTCTCTCTCTCTCTCTCTCAAATAAATAAATAAACAAACAAACCACAGCACCATCAGGATAAGTGGGATGGCTGGTCATTCTGTTCTGACACCATTTATGAGACTCAACTGACCTAATGAGACTGGCCCACAGTCTAATGTGTCTGAGGCAAACAACATGCATAGAAATAGCTTACTACCACTGCTATTAGATTCTCTGAGCCCTGGCTCTTTGGAAGAACCGAACAGGTCATGCTAACAGATTTCTCTAAATGGGCTGGAAGCGCATAGCTCTTGTTT
Source organism: Jaculus jaculus (assembly GCF_020740685.1). Lineage (NCBI taxonomy): Eukaryota > Metazoa > Chordata > Mammalia > Rodentia > Dipodidae > Jaculus > Jaculus jaculus. Next base: position 23,094,197 of record NC_059112.1, on the reverse strand, counting down.
CAGCATCAATAGATGGCAGCTTACTAACTGCATTGATTTTTTTGAAGGCAAGGCAGAAGATAACTGAGGAAGCTTCCAGAAGCCTGGGGCATGATGATGAGTAAAGGGATGACTTTCCTCATTCCTAGGAGCACGTCTAGCTTGTGTTATCTATAGCTCTCTATGGCCCAGGGCTGTGAGTCATTTTAACCTTTGGCCACTTGATAGTTGAGCTCTTCCAGTCCATCCTGTGCCTAAGGGCGACTCAAAAAGACTCTGAGGTACAAGTTCTTGCTCAAAGTCCAACAGCTGTCAGAGCAGATGGCCGGGGGTGGGGGAGTCGGATGCTGTGGCCCCCAGTATCATCCTGCAGCTCTGAGGCACACTCAACAGTCTGACAAATTTGATTAACAGAGGACAATATGATGCTGGCCTGGAACTCTCTTCTACACTTTCACAGAGTTCTTTTCATGGGGTCGGGATACAAGTTATTAGAGACTACCTCGGTGCGATGAAACTACCAGGGAAAACAATGACAGTCACCCTTGGCTACCCCCTTTGTCTTTCAGCTGAGTGTTTGTGATTGGCATACGAAACCAGCTGTGCCATGACTGCTATGCTCACAGCCTACCTAGTCCCGCCTCCAAGAAGTGAAAATGGGCCTCCTGTCCCATGCACTCGATGGCTTGTGTATCCATTCCAAAGTATACCTACCTTATGAAGCAAAAAAAAAAAAAAAGAAAAAAGAAAAAGTAACCTAACTTCTAGGGAAATGTAAATGTACTCTCTCTGCTTTCCTTCCAATCATTTTCTTGACACAAAACCCCAAGGATGACTTCCAGAGTGTTTTGTGCCTTGAGATGGCATGTGCGCGCTTGGGTCTATAAAAAGCTGCTGGCCGCTGGGTGAGGAGACAATGGTCAGCCCTGGGAAGTCAGTCTATGGAGAATTCCTGAGGGAGCCGCAAGTTGCTATGAATAGCCTGGCTTTCCAGGAGAAGATTCAGCAGAGGAGGCTCCTGCTGTGCCCTCCAGCTCTCTCCTTGATGAAGGAGACAAGCCCGTGGCTCCAGAGGTTGGGAAGGGCTCAAGGAGGAGGCCCATTAATGGACAGGCTTTCTTGTGTCCAGATTCCACTTGGGTGACCCTGGGGAGAGACACTGCTGCCTCTTATCCCCCGCTACAATGCCCCATTTACAAGCTGCAATTAGTCGACAACAAAATTTGTGCATACACCACTAACTGTCAGCTCAAAAGGTTGAAAGTTCAGTCCCGGGGTGGTCAGGATGCCTTCGAAGGGGCCCATGACTTTGCTCATGCCCCTCCCCCACCCCACCACAGTGGGGACCTGACATCGAGGGAGAGATAAGGGTGCCTGTGAAGTTGAGTGGTCAATGCCAGTGTGCATGGTAGGGGGGGTGGCTCATGGCTTTGGGTCCACTGGTACAACAGGCAATGTGCCCCTCAGACAGTGAATGATCTCTCTGTCACAAAGTAATGACTTGGTTTACAATAAGCACAGCCATCAGAAAAGAGGCAGGATGAAATTCTGGCGATGGTGAGGATTTGGCCAGTTTCACTTGTAGATTCCATATGGATTTTTTTTTTTAAGCCAGATTGTCCAGAAACATGAACTATTCTCTGCTATACAGTCTTCTGAAATTGTAACAAAGGGCCTATTTATTTTGCCTTTAAACATCAGCGCCAGACACAAGAAAAGGCCACAATGAACTAACTGAAGCAGGAAGGGACGTTAATCAATAGCGGAGTGATTATAGGGACAACGTCATACATCAACTACACCTAGGGCAGAGGGAGTTCCTCTTTTAGAACGTACTCGGTCTTCACATCACTTTGCGCTGTCTCTGTGATGCTCAGCCGGCAGATCGCGTTGTAAACTGCAGGTTCCGCTTTCCCTCCCGAGTGCCCTGGGATATTATAATCCCACAGTTATGTTGCCCTTTAGAGACATGGAGGGCATTTCCATTTGGAGAATGGGCAGGCAAGGAGCACATCCTTTCATGTTTTGTATTTATTTTTAATTTTTTTAAATTTTTTGTTGTTTATTTTTATTTATTTATTTGAGAACAAAGAGAGAGAGAAAGAGGGAGAGAGAGAGAGAATGGGTGCACCAGGGCCTCCAGCCACTGCAAACGAACTCCAGATGTGTGTGCCCCCTTGTGTATCTGGCTAACATGGGTCCTGGGGAATCGAGCCTCGAAGCGGGGTCCTTAGGCTTCACAGACAAGCGCTTAACAGCTAAGCCATCTCTCCAGCCCTCATGTTTTGTATTTTTTTTATGGGCACACAGCTGCTGTTTATTTCATGATATGGGCTCCCTTAGATGGATGACAATAAAATGAAAAATGACATGGACCTAGAGGAAATCATCCCAGATAGCCACAAGTTTCTACCCCAGATAACCAACATTAGTAGAAAACCTGACCCAAAGAAGGGCTGATGGGTTTTATAAGCTTTCAGCCAACTCCCCTGTAAGCCCACCCAGTAAGCATCTCAACAGAAGATCTAAGAGCCCCAGACAGGAGAGAGGCTGGGCTGACTCCATCCCTGACCCCCCACCTTGCAGGACCCACCTTTCACAGAGCCCCCGCCCCATTTTATGATATCAATTCCAGACTCCCAACTGGACCAAATTCAGATTTCCATAGGTAAGGCTGTTAGTGACAGTGAGTACAGAGTGGCAGAGTCAGAGCTTCTTTCTCTCCCCTCTCCTTTTGAAATCACCCAAAGCCACATGATGCTGACGGAGGCTTGCACTCCAAGGCAAGTTACCTGGGCCTCTCCTCCCAAGCTGGTGCTCTGAAAAACAGCCCTTTCTCCTGCTCTTCCGGTCACCTTCCTCCCCTCATGCTTCCCCCACACCACCACCTTGCCCAGACTCGGCCCTGGAGAAGAAGAGGCAACTGTGTCACCGCAGTGGGCAGAGACTGTGGGCTACATTATGATGCCCGATGATGAATTAGTGAGATACCTTCTGTCACCTGGTGGGTAATTTTTTTCTAATTAAGTTAATTGGATTTTTTTATTATAAAAGGAGTACATGCTCATTATTAAACATGTGAAAAACAAAAAAGTAGAAAGTTGAAAAAAAAATAAAGCCTACAAGTGGGTAATTACAGTCCCAGAATTATTAGTCACACTTCCTGGGCACTGGGTAATCCATAAATTAGTGAACACTCTTTCCACTTCAATACCTATGTCTTCCCCAAGTCAGTGCCACAAGCTCCCTTGGAGAAGGTCAAATCCTTTCTGTCTGCACTTCAGGTCCACGTAAAAAACTAAGGCAGGGCTGGAGAAATGGCTTAGTGGTTAAGGTGCTTGTCTGCAAAGCCAAAGGACCCAAGTTCGATTCCCCAGGACCCACATAAGCCAGATGGACAAGATGGTGCATGCGTCTGGAGTTCGTTTACAGCTGCTGAAGGCCCTGGTACACCCATTCTATCTCTCTCTCTCTCTCTTTCAAATAAAATAAAAACAAAAATTTTTTTTTTAAAAAAAGTTAAGGCAGGGGCTGGAGAGATGGCTTAGCGGTTAAGCGCTCGCCTGTGAAGCCTAAGGACCCCGGTTTGAGGCTTGATTCCCCAGGACCCACGTTAGCCAGATGCACAAGGGGGCGCACACATCTGGAATTCGTTTGCAGTGGCTGGAAGCCCTGGCTCGCCCATTCTCTCTCTGTCTCTCCTTCTCTCTCTCTCTCTGTCACTCGCAAATAAATAAAAATAAAAATAAAAAAAGTTAAGGCAGGAATGTGCATCTGACATGCATCCTCTGTCATATACTTTCCACCCCCAAAACTTCTCTTTTAGCCTTCTTTCTCCAGCCACGTCCCCGCTGTCAGCTTTCACAACAGGTATAGAGCTTATCTTTTCCTCTTCTTTTTTTCTTCTCTTTTCTTTTGCTTCCTTCCTTCGAGGTAGGGTCTGGAATTCACTCTGTAGTCTCAGGGTGGCCTCGAACTCACTGCGATCCTCCTACCTCTGCCTCCTGAGTGCTGGGATTAAAGGCGTGCGCCACCACACCCGGCCCTTCCTTTCTTTTGTTTTGTGTGTATACAGCGTTCCTGCGGGTGGGTGCGGGCACACACACGCACTCGTTAGATAATGGCCGCGAGAAAGGCTGGAAGGTGACTCCAGGTGTTGGCCCTCACCTCCTGCCTTGTCTGAGGCAGAGTCTTTCACTACTGTTCACCAGAGTGACCATCAGACTAACTGGCCTCCATGCTTGCAGGTGATTTCCGTCTCCATTTCTCTTCTCTCCCTAGGTGTGCTGGGAACATAGACAGATGTCAGGTCCATACCTTCCAGTGGGTGCTGGGGGCCCAAACTCAGGCACTCATGCTTTCATGGCAAGCACTTTGTCCTCTGAGCTATCTCCCGAACTCCTCTTCCCCCGAGATGCTTCAGTCATAGTCACTACCCTGCGGTAGGGATAGGGGTGCTATGGGTTTCTGCTCAGCTCTGGTTGGGCAAAGTGATTATTTAAGACCAGCCTCAGGTATCTATAATATTCCCATGGCCACCAAGACAGCAAAGTATTGTCACATCCTGAACCCAAAGCCTGTCAACACCGGGAAAAGACTGGGGCCCACCCAGCTATGGACTGTCTATCATGGAGATGGCCCGATGGCCCAAGGCCACTGCAATGATTCAGGCCAAAACTCAAGACTACCCCAGTTGTGCATAGCTCTCCAGGTAGAACTGGAGCAGTTCTGGAGGCTCCATCAACGTGCTACATAGAGAGCCTTTGGTTTCCACATGATACTGAGTGTGACTATGGTAGCCGCAGCACTGACATACAAGACAGAGTCCTCTGCTACATTTTGAGCCCCACTTCCACTCGGCCATCCAAAGCTGGGAAATCATCGTGGAAGCAGTCGGTCATCTGGTCTACCACTATCCCAGTGGCCTAGTCTTCAAATACCATTAGCCTGAAATCAGGGGTCTACCCAGTCCTCGATTTCTCTGCTGCTAGGCCATTACATACAAAAGGGACTTGAGCAGCCTCAGATTTTGGCACCCATGTGGGAGGTATCCTGGAACCAATCCCCTGAAGATATGGGAAGATGACTCATAGCAAGCGCTTCTACTCATGTTCATTGAGTAGTCTTGCGGCCATTATCTAACTTCAAAGCTTTCTGGGAAATGCTGCTCGTCTGTGTGTCCAGGTTGAGGTTAGATAAAGGCTTTGGAAAACAACCCCCAGCCTCTGCTATGACTTGACCAGCTGAACTTAATGATTGCTCTTCCTTAGCCATTTAAAAAATGTCATGGGGCTGGAAAGATGGCGTAGCGGTTAAGCACTTGCCTCTGAAGCCTAAGGACCCCAGTTGGAGGCTCGATTCCCCAGGACCCACGTTAGCCAAATGCACAAGGGGGTGTATGTGTCTGGAGTTCGTTTGCAGTGGCTGGAGGCTCTGGCACACCCATTCTCTCTCTCTCTCTGTCACTCTCAAATTAATAAAAAAACAAAAAAAGTTAAATGTCATGCACTCAAATTCTGTGAAAAATAACAAGACCATAACTGTCAAACTAGAGAAAAGATTATCAGAAAAAGGTCTCAAAAAATATTGATAGTAATTTGGGAACAGCAGTTAGTGCAGAGGGAATACGCTTGCCTTAGTAAGTGATCTGCATATTCACAGAGTTTGAGGCAAGGAAAAGTTTTCAAAGATGAAAATGCAGAGGGTTTTGTCAGAGAGTTTGAAGCAATAATCTTTGTCCACAGTGATTAATAGCCAGAGTGGCAACAGTCTGAGATGGAGCACACAGTTGTGCAGCAGATGTCACATGTCCTTATGGACATATGTTTTATGTGACATTGCGGTGGCCCTGCGCAAGCTGGTGGTTCTCACAGTCTTTCATGATAGTTGCTATCAGGTAACCGTGAGTGAGAACTTTTCCTTTGTTAACTGTTGGCTTGCTAGGGTGGTCACAAGCAACTCTGACCATGTTCACCTTTCTTTCACACAAGCAAACACAAGTTCATATAAGAAATACATGTGTGAGGCTGATCTTGAATTTATTACAAATATAGACTACTCTCTTGTGCATGTTACCTGAAACAATAAAATCATAACGTCTTGGGACCGGAAATAAAATAGAAATTGTATAGCTCTACTCAGTCATTGTGTGGCTGAAAGAAAAAAAAAAAAAATTCCAGTTAGATTGTGGTAGCGCTCGGGTGAGAACCCAAATTAATGATAATAATGAAAATGGAGAATAGCAGCCTTGACTTTCTGGAAGAAATTAATCATTCAGGGGACTATATCCACTGTAATCTCATTGCAGTACTGATACAGTTTTAAAAATGCTTTCATCATTAAAATAAAAATGATTGTCTTCCCAAGATACTACAAATGATCAGCAAGAGGCCAAAAAGTCATTGCTACTATTGTCATTAAGAGATAGCGTCTAGGAGGGGCCGGGGGAGGGCTTAGTGGTTAAAGACACTTGCTTGCAAAGCGTGTCAGCCTGGGATTGATTCCCTAGTGCCGCATAAAGCCAGATGTGCACAGTGGTGCTTGCATCTGGAATTTGCTTGCAGCAGCAAGAGGCTGTGGTGTGCCATTCTTTCTCTCTCTCTAAGCAATGTTTTTAAAAGAGAGATGGAGTCTATATTTCCTCCCCTTGGTTCTGATGCAGCCTCGGGAATATCTTTGACCAGGAAAATGCAGCGTGTCATCGTGTGACCTACGAAGCTGGGTCTCAAGCCATTTGCAGCTCCTGAGTTCACAGACTTGGAACATTATTTCTTAGAACCATCTGCCACACCACACAAAGCCTAGACTGAAGAGGCCAGTGAGGGATGGCCAAGACACTATGGTCCACAGACTCAGCCCAGCCCCAAGCCTGCAGCCCTGCCCGCTACCCATATGAACGTTGCAGTTATTACTCTTCTCTCTCTCTTTCCCCTTACTGTGTGAGTTCCCCATAGGCTGCCCGAGAGTCCCCAAGACATGAATGTTGGCTTCCCAAAGAGCAAGATACCTAAGAGGCAATGAGGAGGATGCTGCCTGGCGAGGAGGATGCTGCCTGGCTCACTGTATTTAGCCTCCAAAGCTTTGCATCACTACTGCTACCACTTCTGTTGGTGAGAAGTATGCTGCTCCATCACCCTATATTCAAAAGGAGAAATTCAGGTTCCACTCTTTTTGTTGTTCTTGTTCATTTTTTTTTAATGTATTTATTTGAGAGTGACAGACAGAGAGAGAAAGAGCCAGAGAGAAAGACAGATAGAGGGAGAGAGAGAGAATGGGCACGCCAGGGTTTCCAGTCACCGCTAACGAACTCCAGACGCATGCGCCCCTTGTGCATCTGGCTAACGTGGGTCCTGGGGAATCGAGCCTTGAACCGGGGTCCTTAGGCTTCACAGGCAAGCGCTTAACCGCTAAGCCATCTCTCCAGCTCTAGGTTTCACTATTTACAGGCACCAACATGAAGGTTTTTTGGACATATTATTTACAGATTTCACACTCCCAAAGCTTTTTTTTTTTCCCAACACAGAAGCAGAGTACATGTTTGTATCAGTTTCTTTCTTCTTATTGGTGCAAAATACCTAACTAGAAGCAACTTAAGGAAGGAATTGGTTTACTTCCGCTCATGGTTTTAAAGGGAAGTTTCATTGTCTAGAAGGCATGGTGGCAGGGGCAGGAAACAGCCATCACACTGTGGCACCCTTAGGAAGCAGAGGCAAACAGGAAGTGGGGTAGGGATTAAAAAAAAAAAAAAAAAGCTCAAGGCTAGGCTCCAGTGGCCCGCTTCCAACAGCAAGACTACACCTCCTAAGGATTTCACAACCTCCTAAGACGTGTCACCTGCTGGGACCCAAGTGTCCAAACATATGAACCTCAAAGCAATTTGCCCCACGATCATCTCCTGCCTCAGAACTCACCAAGTTTATTCTGGCCCTGGGGACTGCAAGCAGTTCCTGGGAAGGCCAGGACTCCATTTCGTTTAAACTGTCAGTGAGAAGCTGTATGGAAGATCTTTGTAAAGTACTCTGTTCTAAGGGGGAAAAAAACAAACCTGAAATATAACTAAAAGGGTGGCAGGGAATTACAGTAAGATATGTGGGGCTGGTTTGAAATAATCCGATCAAAGCTGAGGCGGCAGTCTGTCACTCACTGTCTCGTCTCCATCTTTTGGATTGCAATTGAGTCAGGATGGGTGCGCCCTTAGGACACGGGAGCCTCTCCTCTGCTGTGCTGTGGGTAGAAAAGAAGCTAAACCTTGAAGTGATTCACTGAGTTCCCATAAGAGTCAATTGCTGAGGAGCTAAAACTTATCTTTGTCAGCAGATGGAAAAACCCCAAAGAAGGAACTGTCCTGAGAGAGCCCAAAGGGATGATAAGAAGGAAAGACAATTTAGGCTAAAACCAAATAAGATGCAACTTATTGTCAGGGGGGCCTGACTACAGAAATGATGGATATGCAAATTGCCACATCTTGTTTGTCCTCTTCCCCCTCCCTTTGGCTATGAAAACTATAAAATGGAAATAAAATCTCTGCTTGGGGCCAACACTTCTTTGGAGGGCGACCTCAAGCTTTTGGGACCCCCCCCCACCCCAGGTAATAAACTCTTCTACTTTCACTCATTCTGGTATTGGAATGATTTTTCCAGAGAATTTCTACAACAGTACCAACGCACCTTATGAACTGTGGTACACTTGGTTCACCTTGGGAAAGAGTTAAAAACAAACAGGAGCAGGAAAACTAAATAATTCTGACATCAATTTCTGTTTTGACTTGATAAGGCCATGTGTTTCCTTCCTGCCTTTTCCATCCTCACAGGAGCAAGAAGAGTTGGTGCCGTAGTCTGCCCGCATAGGACTAAAAATAGACTTCCCGGTGATTTGCAGCCAGGCCTGTCTCTTGCTCTAAGAGCCTTGTTCTGCAAGCAAAAGCAAAACTCGGAACACCAGAATGATTCCTACCCTCCACAGGCATTTCTACAGAAAAGCTGGCCAGGGAAGGCAGACCACTGAGAACACCATTCATAACAGGCTTCCCAAGCTGGAGAGATGGTTTAGTGGATAAGACACTTGCCTCAGAAGCCTAAGGACTCATGGTCAACTCTCCAGATCCCATGTAAGCTCGACACACAAGGTGGCACAAGCTTGCAAGGTTGCACATGGACACAAGATGACACAGGTGTCTGGAGTTCGATTGCAGTGGCTGGAGGTCCTGGCACACCAATTCATTCTCTCTCATAAAACACACACACACACACACACACAATAATAACAGGCATCTGGGACTTGGCAAGGCCTCTCCAAGAAGTCAGTGAGGGGAAGGTGGGGATAGGGGCCACTGGAGGGGTCAGCAGTGAGGAAGGGTGTGGGAACTCCATTTAGTCCCAAAGAATGCCAACTGTGGAGATGAAGATTGTGCCCTCACACTTACCGTACACCTCCACCTTCTTCTGAGGGCAGTGTGGTCCAGAGGAGTCTTCAGGGAAGAAGAAAATGTGTTCTGCCTGCAAACCCAAGACATTGGTCACTTAGTCACATCAGAATGGCTGAAAGGTGGCAAATAGCATTGGATTTTAAATTTTATTGCATTTTATATTTTAACTTCAATAGCCATATGTGGAGATATCTACCCTATGAGACAGTGAAAGGGCCAAAGCAAAAGTCCAGCAAACCTGGGTTTGAATTGTGGCTCTGTTGCTCACTGGCTGTGTGACCTTGGACAAGTCATTCGGCCTCCAGAAACCCTAGTTCCCCATTGTCAAAAGCAGGACTGAGATTGGCTGATTGTTGTGAAGGTTGAATAAGCTAACCCGGCCTTCTCTCCATGTCCCCAGGTTCCCAGCGAGTGCCCAAGTCTTCAAAAAGTACTAACCACACCTATCTTACATTTTCGTTCTGTGGATAAATACTTATGGTTTACTCAATGAAATTCAATTAATTAAAGTTTAATTAATAAGCTGGCACAGTAAGAGATCAGCAACAACGGTAAGATAGAAGCATTTTGACACCACATAGCATTAAGAGTTCTGTGAATGTAGTCACTCTCTGAAAATATCTCCCTGCGTTGTTCTCACTGTTCTGGTGATGATGTGAGATGAAACAATGTCTACGTGAGGAGATGAAGTGAGGTGAATGATTAAGCACTTTCCTTAAGATTCCATTCTTGCTATAGGTTTAAGTAACTTCAGCGTCCGTCTTTGCTTCCTTTAGCAAGTCAGGAATATGCACCAGTAGTTAGAACTATTCCTTGGCATATCATCCCAGCATCTCTGCTGGTGGACTCTGGGGTTAGTAAGTAAAATAGGGTTTACTTTGAACCCAAGTACTGCAACACCACAACTGTCAATCCAGTAACTGAGATGGCTTCCAGAAGACTAAAGGCAGGTAAAAAATAGTGTCTGACCACACTGGGCGTTCCCATCCGTGGTGAGACATACAAGGTCATTGCAAGATTTCATATTCGTACCTTACGTGGCACTTCAATGCAAATGTATAAATTGTTTACTTCTGGGATTTTCCACTTCATAATTTTGGAAAATGAAACGTTAAAGTCGGAAGCTTTAGATCATGGGAAGCCATTGCCCGTGGAAAACATTCGTCACATTGTTAATGGATGCACCCACTTTCCTCCCATCAGATTTAAAATGGTTGTCCATTAAACTTCTTTTCTGTGACATTTCTTCAGTAAAGATGTTCCAAACACTTGGTATACCAATGGTTCTAACCCTCAGGTACCCCAGACGACATGTGGCAATGAGCCACAATGGAAATATTTTGGGTTGTTATGAATGGAGGAAGGCTATTGGCGCCAAGGAGGAAAAGACCATGGATTTTGCTAAATAAGTTTCAATGCACAGGACTCCTTTCCCCCACCCCAAACAATGATCTTTTAAAAAAAAGAAATCAACAGTGCCAATGTTATGAAACTCTGCTAAATGTCAGGTAAGAAACTCTCAGAAGTAAATAATTTTTCCTCACCTTCTCAATGCCTTGACGCAACATATCTGCACAGCTTTGCTCAACCATTCTCCAAGTTTCTCCCTCTACAGACTGCCCCAAATATGGAAAGTTCTCTAAGGATTATGCAGACCCCTATGATCACAGAGATAAAACTCTCTTCAAGGAACAGAGTCCTACCCTTCTCCCCAACCCCTAACACTTTCATGAATCACCCCCTCACTCTCTCAGTGCTTATTATGAACTTCATCTGCAGCCAAGGTTTCCCCAAGAGGACTTCTGGGCCATCCTATCAAACAACATCCAAACCCTGTCATTCTCCCTCAAGATTGCACCAGGGAGACTGCTAACACACCCCTTGCTTATTTACTTAAAGTGGAAGGTCCTTAGAGCAGGGATCTTTGTCTTTTCACTAATGATTCCCCAGAGCCCAGAAGGGAGCCTGGTACACAATTGGTTGATAAATGGAAGAACTAGTGAATCTAACTCATATTCAGTAATGCCCACATTTCAAGTGATTTCCTTAAGTGTAATAAACTCTGTGTGTGTGTGTGTGTGTGTGTGTCTGTGTCTTGGAGTTCTCAGTAACAGGATTTGGCCTTTGAAGCCGGGCGTGGTGGCGCACGCCTTTAATCCCAGCACTCGGGAGGCAGAGGTAGGAGGATTGCCATGAGTTTGAAGCCACCCTGAGACTCCATAGTGAATTCCAGGTCAGCCTGGTCTAGATTGAGACCCTACCTCAAGAAAAAGAAAAAGAAATTAAAAGGATTTGACCTTTGCGCATAATCCATGGGACATGTATCTACATTTGGAGAAAAACAATAAAGAAAAGGAGTCACTCATACTGTAGCAAAATGATTCTTTCTTTTGTTCTCTCTCTCTCTCTCTCTCTCTCTCTCTGTTTGTTTTGAAGAACCAAATGTTCTTTTCTAATTATTTCTTCTAGCATACCAATTTTATTGGAACTGTGCAGGGAGGTTTGGGCAATGTTCTTTAAATTGGTTCTTAAATAGCTTGATGTACTTTTTAAACTAATCATTTCACAGGCTGCTTCCTCGGTGGAGGAAAGTCTGCCAAGCATACAGGATTTCCTCACGGTAAGGAATGCTTCCCTGCATCTTACTCCCTTTGTGCTGCCCAGATAGCCCAGCATAGCATGGTCTGGCACAGGGCACATGCTCTTCGTGGTTGCCATATTCTCCTTCCATCCAGAGTCAGGGGCTGCAGAGCTTCTGATCCTTAAGTCCTTGGCCCCTGAAGGGCTTGGTTCATATGGAATTTCCCTTTATCTGCACTGTGAGAGCTACCCATTGTCCATGACTCAGGTTTCTTTGGAGGTCCTTTTAGGCCATTACCTCTGACCTACCTGTTCCTGCCTGCATCTCCCAATAGCATTGGCTGAGCAATAGCAAAGTAAAATCCAACCTTTCTTTTTACGACCCAAGGCCACAGCGAGTCAAGACAAAACTCTATGGGCAGAGCTTCTTTGGCTGTGTTACAACTTGAACTTGCTTTGCTAGAAATTGCATTTTGCATAGACCTCATAGCTCTGCGTTTCACCTCTTACTGCAACCTCAATGCCAGTCCAAGGTTACTTAGTTGACACTATTTTTTTGTGTTGTTTTTAATGTTTATTTATTTTATTTGTAAGGGAAAGACAGAGAAAGAGGCAGAGAGAGAGAGTGAGAGAGAATGGGCACGCCAGGGCCTCCGGCCACTGCAAATGAACTCCAGACGCGTGCGCTCCCTTGTGCATCTGGCTAACGTGGGTCCTGGGAAATCGAGCCTCGAACCAGGGTCCTTATTCTTCACAGGCAAGCGCTTAACCACTAAGCCATCTCTCCAGCCCTGTTGGCACTATTAATGAATTGCATGCCTCTTATATACAGTTGGCAGATAATCTCAGTCTTTCTAATTCTGAAGATCAGAGTATGTCTTCCTTCCACCTGCAAATTAAACTCATCTCATTCTTTGCATTATTAGGGTAATTATTACTTTTCAAAGCTGTTTCTCACACTGATTGCAACAAGACAGAAAAAGATGGTGAGCTTTGCATGGGCAGGAACCATCACTATCTTATGTTTGCTAAGTAAGTGGCTTTTCCTGGATTAAAAGTTGAAGATCCAGGGCTGGAGAGATGGCTTAGCAGTTAAGGTGCATGCCTGCAAAGCCTAAGGCCCCTGGTTCAATTCTCCAGGTCCCATGTAAGCCAGATGCACAAGGTAGTGCATGCATCTGGAGTGGCTAGAGGCACTGGTGTGCCCAATCTCATTCTCTCCCTCTCCCTAGCTCTGTCTTAAACAAATAAATAAATCTTTTTTAAAAAGCTGGCGATCCTGATTTCCAGTGCTAACTGAAACTAGTCTAGGCCAGCACTATCCAACAGAAATAAAATGCTGTCACCCAGCACTTAAGATATTTTTAACATAAAAAGTAAACAGTAGAAACATCTCACTGGCATGTTTTACTTAGTATATGTCAAATATATTTACTCTTCACCCAATCTTCCCCTTATAAAAGCAATATAAAAAGCATTAACATATTAATATATTTTAAAATATTTATTTGTTTGTTTATATGTGTGAGAGAGAGAGTGAGCAAAAGAAACAGATAAAGAATGGGCATGACAGAGCCTCTAGTCGCTGCAAAAGAACTCCAGAAGCATGTGCCATCTTGTGTATCTGGCTTTATGTGTGTTCTAGAGAATCAGACTTGGGTCCTTTGAGTTTACCAGCAAGTGCCTTAATGGCTAAGCTATCTCTCCAGCCCCCAAAAGCACTAACATTTTACAAGTCTTTGCAATTCATAGTCTATTTTATATTAACACTATATCTCAATTTGAACTGGCCATATTTTAAAAGCAGGCTTTATTTCCTCGAAGTGTTTTTTTATTTTTTTGGTTTATAACAAAATTGAGCAGAAGGTGCCGGATTTCCCACACGCCTGTTTCTATACATGCTCAGCCTCCCCTGCTATCAACAGCTGACACCACTGTTCTAGTAGCAATTTCTTTATTTATTGTATTATTTGTGAGGGAGAGAGGGAGAGAATGGGTGCTCCAGGGTCTTCTGCCTCTGCAAACGAACTCCAGACGCATGCGCCACCTTGTGCATCTGGCTTATGTGGATCCTGGGGAATTGAACCTGGGTCCTTTTTCTTCGCGGGCAAATGCCTTAACAGCTAAGCCATCTCTCCAGCTCCAGCACCACAGTTCTATATTTGTTACCACCTCCCTTGACTTGACGGTGTGTCAAAGTCCACAGTTTATATTAGAGCTCCTCTCGGTATTGTATGGTCTATGGATTGTGACAAATGTACCTACCATTGTAACAGCCAGCAGAGTTCTTTTTGTTGTTGTTGTTTGGTTTTTCGAGGTAGGGTCTAGCCCAGGCTGACCTGGAATTCACTAGTTAATCTCAGGGTGGCCTCGAACTCACGGCAATCCTCCTACCTCTGCCTCCTGAGTGCTGGGATTAAAGGCGTGCACCACCACGCCCGGCCAGCAGGGTATTTTTATGTTCCTAAAAATCTTTTGTGTTCTACCCATTCACCCACCCTGCCTCCAAAGCCCACGGCACCCACTGAGCTTATTATCTTCGTAGTTTTACTTCTTTCCACACTGTCATGTAGCTGGGGTCAAACATATGTGGTCTTGTTTCCAGATTTGGCTCATTTCATTTAGTAATATGCAATTAAGACACTTCCAAATTTGTCCATACTTGATAGTCCATTTCTTTTAGGAAGTCAGTAATATCCCATCACCTGGATGCACAAGCAATTCATCCATGTATCTACTGAAAGACGCTCTGGTTGCTCCAAATTTTGGCAACTGTGAAAGAAACTGCTACAAATACTTATGTGAAGGTTGTTGTGTGGATATAGCTTTCATTTGGGTAAATACTATGGAATGCAATCTGTAGACCCTATGGTAAGAGAATGACTGATTTTGTGGGAAACTTCCGAGCTCTCGCCCAGGAGGTTGCTACATTTTACACTCATCACTGGCCCTCAACGTCACCAGTGCTCTGGATTTTGCTATGTAGTGCTATCTTTTCTGAGCATGTGTTTCTCTAAAGACATATAATGCATCTCATCTTTTCATATCCTCATTGTCCATTGTTACATCTTCTTCAGCAGGTCATGAGCTAAGATCTTTGACCCAGTTTTATTTTTTAAGCATTCTTGTTTTCTTATGACAGAGTTTTAAGAGTCCTTGGTATATTTTAGATAACAAGTCTCTACTAGGTATGCCTTTGGCAGATATTTTCTCTTAGTTTGTGTTTCATTAATGTCCTGTTTTCTCTTTTTCTTGACAGACTAGGTACATTTCTAATATTCAATAACCACAGGTGACTGGTGACTATTATACTGGAGATCATCAGCCTAGACAGACTGTCAGGGGCTGGGGAAATGGAGCAGTGGTTAAAGGCACTTGTCTGATGGCCCAGGTTCGATTCCCCATACCCATGTAAAGCCAGATGCACAAAGTGGTCCATGCATCTGGACTTTGTGGTGGCAAGAAGTCCTGGATCGCCCACACAAGCTCTCTATGACTCTCCCATCTCCCTCTCTGTGTCAAATAAAGGAATTTTGTTTGTTTGTTTGTTTGTTTTTTGTTTTTCGAGGCAGGGTCTCACTCTAGCCCAGGCTGACCTGGAATTCACTATGGAGTCTCAGGGTGGCCTTGAACTCACGGCCTCCTGAGTGCTGGGATTAAAGGCATGCACCACCATGCCCAACCGGCTAAATAAAGGAATTTTTAAAATAGAATAATTTAAAGACTTGGGGGTCATACCAATTAGTGGCAATGGGCATGTGTGAGTGGATAGTATTGCTCAAGGAGAGTTTCACTGTACAAGGAGAGTGGCCAGACTGACGTCCAAATACCCTGCTTACCAGACATCACTTGGGTAATGGGGAATCATCTTCAACTCAGAATGTTCCCAGCTCAATTCATGATTTCCCTTCTCCTCCTCCTCCTCCTCTCACAGTCGGCTCGTCTCATTCACTGACTTGGACAAGCCGGGAATCTAGAAGTCATCCTCTCTCGGCTCCCGCCCTGTGCATATCTGTGGCCAACTCCTGCTGATTCTATATCCTAAATTGCTCTTGCATCTGTCCCCTATTGTCATCCACATCTCATCATCTCCTACCTGGATCACTGCCACAGCTCTCTAACTGGCCTCTCTGTCTCCAGTCCAGTGCATTCTGCGCACTGATGTCACGGTGATCATTTAAAAGGTAAATCTGATCATGTCACTCCTCTGACTTAAAATCCTTCAATGACTCACCATTACATTCATAATAGAGTCTAACTTTCACATGGCTTAGGAGGCTTCCTTTCTTGCCTCCCCAGATGCATGTGCACATCCTCCCCCAACTCCATCCCCAGCCATACCAATTGCCCAAGGTCTCCAGTTGTGCATGATTCCTTCTGCCTTCTATTGGAACCAGAACGTCTCCGTGTTTGGACTCTGACCATTTCATTGCAACACTCTGTTTTCCAACCACCCCTAGCAATTGCCACATTCCTGAGATGGCCCAAGCCACCTGTCAGATTATCTCTTCCCTGAAGTGGCCCAAGCCCTGAGGCAAGGTGGACTGCCCAGCAACCAAGGAATCCCAAGGCTCCCTCTTCCCCATGAGCGTCCCCTCATCTATTACGAAGGTAGCTTTTTTTTGGGGGGGGGGGGGCATTTACCAAGGTAGGCTCTCACTCTGGCCCAGGCTGACCTGGAATTAACTATGGAGTCTCAGGGTGGCCTTGAACTCATGGTGATCCTCCTACCTCTGCCTCCCAAGTGCTGGGATGAAAGGCGTGCACCACCACGCCCTGCAGGAAGGTAGATTTTTGACCTGCCTGGTCAGAGCCTTTCTTAGGCATCCCTGAATAAAGCTAACTCTGCTATTGGGCCAGGTTTCCCCCTCTCATTTCGTATTGTTATTATTAATTATTGTTAATTATTATTTTATTTGAGAGAGAGAACTGGTGCACCAGGGCCTCAGACACTTGAAGCGCCTAGTGGACATGTGCGACCTTGCGCTTGCCTCATGTTTGTGCATCTGGCTAAGGTGGGATCCGGAGAATGGAACATGGGTCCTTAGGCTTCACAGGCAAGCACCTTAACTGCTAGACCATCTCTCCAGCCCTCCCTCTCATGTCTTTACCCACTTTTTCTAACACCTTCTCTTCATATTCTCTCTCTTTCTAGCTCCCTGGGCCGCCTGGATAACTCCAGTCTTAAGACTCAGCACATGTACTTCCTGGCCTAAAAGCCTTTCTCTGAGTTTTCCCAATCCTAAGCAGGGCAGCCTTCTCTCTTTGCCACCATATGCACACTCCTGGGACTATTTCTTAGATGCTGTGTATTCATTTGTCTGTCTTGCCTCAGAGATGGGGAACTCCCTTTGGTCAGCGATTAAGTCTGCCGTCTGTAGATCCCCAGACCTTTGCTCTATGCTTGTTTGGGGCTAGGAAGGTGACTCAGCAGTTAAAGGGACTGGGTTGTAAAGCCTGCCAATCCAGGTTCAATTCCCCAGCCACCCATGTAAAACCAGAGGGGCGGGCTGGAGGGTTAGTTAGTTAGTTAGTGGTTAAGGTGTTTGTCTGCAAAGCCAAAGGACCCAGGTTTGATTCCCCAGGACCCACATTAGCCAGACGCACAAGGGGGGGGCACACGCGTCTGAAGTTCATTTGCAGTGGCTGGAGGCCCTGGTACACCCATTCATTCTCTCTCTCTCTCTCTCTCTCTCTCTCTCTCTCTCTCTCTCCTTCTTTCTCTGTCATATAAATAAAAATAAAAAATATTTAAAACCCAAGGGGCTTTCATTTGAGGCAAGAGACCGTAGCGCCCGCGCACACACACACACACACACACACACACACTCATGCGCACACACAGTGGAAGAGCCAACTGAAAAATGAGGAAGAGTCAGACAGGGATCTCACTTAGCAACACGCAGGGAATTCTAAACTGTCAGTGAGGGAGGAAGCGGCCCTATGATTGAAGTAGTGAAACATTTAATGCTAAGCATCAGTGATTAGAATTCTTATGGCTTTCTTATAGCTTAGTGACCAAACCAGAGAAATCATAGGGAGTAGATATCATTAAATGAAAGCTGATTAACTCTTTTCCTGTTACTATGCAGTCTCCACTTCCAATGTCCTTTTATTTGTCATTCCGGTATGGTACCACACACACTTCTGAGTCCCCAGCCCCATGGGGTGGCCCTTGTATTTTGATAGAGGGATTACATCATAAACTCCTTCTCTCAGGTTTCATATACAGAATATGAATTCCACAGAAGTGTCCTGAATTGAGGGAGGATTTCCCATGGAGAGTTGCATATCAATCCACCCTGTGAAACCAGTGGGTAAATCAAAGCAAGTATTTGGGGCGGGGGTGGGGACGCTGGCTAGAGAGATGGCTCAGAGGTTAAGAGACTTGCCTGAAAACCCTAATGACATGAGTTCAATCCCCCAGTACCCACGTAAAGCTAGACACACAAAGTGACACATGCATCAGGAATTTGTTTACAGTGGCTAGAGGCCCTGGTATGCCCATTCTCTCCCTATCTCTCCCCCTCTCTTTCTCTCTCTCTCTCCCTCTCCCTTCCTCCCTCTCTTGTTGCAAATAAAATAAAATGATTTAAAAAAAAAACACGTATTTGCACTGATCTGGCAAGGACTTGGCTTGAAGCCAGCATCAGAGGTAGAGAAGGAAATTTGTGGATAATCATTGGCTGACAGGATCTGTTTGGTATGTTTATCAGTGTGACTTCTCATCTCATCCTGGGGTATCCTGATTGTCAGTGGCAATGGCATCTCCCCAGGAAAGCGTTCTTCTTCCTAGACCTCTACAGACCCATCTCCTTCTTTTTTTTATTTTTTAAATTTATTTATTTGAGAGCGACAGAGAGAGAGAGAGAGAATGGGCCCACCAGGACCACCAGCCACTGCAAACGAACTCCAGATGCGTGAGCCCCCTTGTGCATCTGGCTAACATAGGTCCTGGGGAAACGAGCCGCGAACCGGGGTCCTTGGTCTTCACAGGCAAGCGCCTAACTGCTAAGCCATCTCTCCAGCCCCCACCTCCTTCTTTTCCAGCCCTCCCCAGTGGGAGCTCTGACTCCTTTGTCAGCTGTTTATTCTCCGGAAGAGGAGCCTGGCTCCCTCTGTTTGGGAGGAAGCAAAGTACAAAGGATGCTGCTATAGGATTAGTTTGGATTCTGGCTCTGCAAGAGTTTAAGCTAATTATTTGAGTCTCCAGGCTTCAGTTTCCTCAAAGTATTTTCCCATGGCTATCAGAACAAAGTGTAACAAATGTAATATTTTAACATAGGGGGAAGAAAAACATAATCGTTCACATCTCTGAGCAAAAAAAGTTGGCATCAGCTGAAGTCCACCTGACAGCAGGATCCCGGGCAGAATGCCTCTCCCAGCTTCTGGTGTTCCTTGACTTCTAAGTGCATCTCTCCAGTCCCTGCTCCTTCCTGTTTTCTGTGGATCAAATCCCCTTCTGCCTCATCGCGTGAATCTTCCTACAGGGCATAAGTGGTGGCATCTCCAGATAATACAAGACAATCTCCCCACTCGTTTATTTTTATTTATTTATTTGAGAGTGAAAAGGCAGATAGCTGGGCGTGGTGGTGCACACCTTTAATCCCAGCACTCGGGAGGCAGAGGTAGGAGGATTGCTCTGAGTTCAAGGCCACCCTGAAACTTCATAGTGAATTCCAGCTCAGCCTGGGCTAGAGTGAGACCCTACCTCGAAAAAGAAAGAGGCAGATAGATGGTAGACAGACAGACAGACAGATAGATAGATAGATAGATGAAGAGAATGAGCACACCAGGGCCTTTAGCCTTTGCAAATTGACTCCAGACACATGTGCCACCTTGTGCATCTGGCTCACATGGGTCCTCGAGAATAGAACCTGGGTTCTTTGGCATTGCAGGCGAGCACCTTAACCACTAAGCCACCTCTCCAGCCCCGCCACTTGATATCTTTAACTTAACTGGATCTACAGAAACCCCCTTTTCAAATAAGGTCATATTTACCTGTTATAGGGGAAAGATCCTAATATCTTTAGAGCCACCACTGGGTTCGCTACATTCCTCAGCTGTTAAAATATAAGTATTAAGACTGATAGAAAGGGTGTGATGGGGGTGGGGGTAGGGAGTGATCCCAGGGAACAGGAGGAGGGAACTCAAAAGAGTGAAAATAGGAGAGGAGGGTAATTCAATAGAAGCAAGCATTATTGAGTTAGTCACTGTGCACAGCTGGGGCGAAATCTTTCTGGGACCTTCTGAGTGATCTCTGGTCAGAATTATCCTGTTGAGGGCTGGAAGGAGAGACTATTAACCCACCATTCCCCATCTTCCAGTAGTCTTGTGGGCATCTCATCTCCCTCGTACCTGCAAGGTTGAGTATCAGAATGGCTGAGCAGTTTCCTACAAAAGGGAGTCCTGGGCAGGAGCAGTGAGGCCCAGGGTGGAACTCAGCATCATAGCTGGGACAAGGCTCTCTCTGTAGAAAACTGGTTATCATAGTAACTGCTAAAATTAAAAAATAATTAAAGCCGGCCGTGGTGACGCATGTCTCTAATCCCAGCACTCGGGAGGCAGAGGTAGGAGGATCACCGTGAGTTCGAGGCCACCCTGAGGCGACATAGTGAATTCCAGGTCAGCCTGAGTTAAAGTGAGACCCTACGTAAAACCTAAAAACAAACAAACAAACAAACAAAAAAATTGATTAGAGGTAATGCATACAATGGCCCTGTATTTTAAGGGTTGCTAGAGAGATTAAAAGTAGTAATATGTCTAATACATGGTAAAGCTTCCCTCAAGCTTGATCACTCTTTCAGCTTTTGCTGCTATTACTACCTGTGCTTATGTTGCATGCTGAGCACAGCCTCACACGTGCGTAACCTTTGCTTTTCCTAGCTGGCAGGCTGAAAGAAGAAAGCTAGTGAGATAAGCAAATAAGGTAGGATGAACAGGTAGATGGATGAGTAGACACATAAAAGCAAACAGATACACCAGTCCAGGTTCCAACTTACAGACGTATTTTTTCAGGGGAAAAAAAAAAAAATTGCAAGTTCCTCTCTGGATAATAAACGAAGCAGTCAAACGTAGGTAGATCTGAGGTCCCGCATAAAAACAATACTATGTAGAACGAGCGCTCAGAATAATGCTCTCTGAACCTAAACCAGCTTATTATTTCTTCTTTTCTCCTCCTCCTCCTCCAAATAAAGTTAGAAGAGATGACTTCACTTAGAGTTTCCATTGCCCTGGGCAAGTCAGGGTTCAAATTTCAGCTGTTGCCCTCTGGTGGAGAGTAAATTAGGACCCTCCTTGGCGTGTTGTGCTGGCAGCCACTTTCAACTTTCAATCCTTAGAGGGAAATACGTCTTCCAGACCTATACGCTCTTTTCCTGCCCTGACTCTAGACGGCACGATGACCACTTAGCAGAGCGCACAAGCGTGCGTCCCCCTGTCATCGTCGCCATCGTTGTCGAAAGCAGGCACCGGACGCTTCACCAGTCATCAGATGCTTGGGCGAATTCACTGTGCTGGCTGCAAAAATAAAAGATTACCATTCGGGCTGGAGAGATGGCTTAGCGGTTAAGCGCTTGCCTGTGAAGCCTAAAGACCCCGGTTCGAGGCTCGGTTCCCCAGGTCCCACGTTAGCCAGATGCACTAGGGGGCGCACGCGTCTGGAGTTTGTCTGTAGTGGCTGGAGGCCCTGGCGCGCGCCTCTCTCCCTCTCTCTCTCTCTCTCTCTCTCTCTCTCTCTCTCTCTCTCTCGCTGCCTCTTTCAAATAAAGAAATGAACAAAAAAATTTTAAAAAAGATTACCATTCTTGTCCTCCGTCAACTTACATTCTGTGATATAACATAGTTCCACAAAAATAAGGCTGATGGAGCTGGAGAGATGAAGCCTAAGGACCCCGGTTCAAGGCTCAATTCCCCAGGACCCACATAAGCCAAATGCACAAGGTGGCGCATGCGTCTGGAGTTTGTTTGCAATGGCTGGAGGCCCTGGCATGCCCATTATCTCTCTCTCTCTCTCTCTCTCTCTCTCTCTCTCTCTCCCTCTCTCTCTATCTGTCTGTAGCTCTTAAATACACAAAAATTTAAAAAATAAAAATAAAAAAATAATGTTGATGGGCTGGAGAGATGACTTAGCCGTTAAGGCACTTGCCTGCAAAACCTACGGACCCATATTAAATTCTACAATACCTCCTTAAGCTACATGCACAAGGTGGCTCATGCCCTGGTGTGCCTACTATTCTCTCTCTCTCCATATATATATATATATATATATATATATATATATATATATATATATATATATATATATATATACATGTATGTATGTATATATATATCTGCCTTTTTCTGTCTCTCAATAAATAAATAAAATATAATGTTGCCAGGCAACTTACCATGACATCTATTGGCTATTCCTAACAAAGTTGAAGTTCAGGGGAGGAGGAGGGATACAACCAGTCAGGGTGGCTCATCAAATCTTCCTGAACAGGAGAGAGAAATGTTGAAATGAGCCTTGGACAAATCTACTGTGAATTCATCCAGAGGAGGGGATTCCAGGCAAGAGGCCTCGTGGTGGGTGAGTGCTTATGACTGTCAGTGAAGCTCAGGCCAGGGGCTTTTAAGTGAATGAGCCTGCAACAGAGAGGAAAAGTATTACTGCGCTCCCATTCCTCATAATTCAAGGAAGAAATGCTGCTACCCAGAGCAGAGCCAGTCCACCTATTTGTGATCTGGTAGCTGGCATGCCAAGAACAGCTTAGTTTGGGACCGGGTTAGTGAGGTCATGCTTGGCTAAACTCCCTATAGCCCAATCCAGGGTGGGAAAAGAGTGCTTTCTGAAAAAGTATTAAGAAATAAAGTCCCTCCTCTCTTTTGATATCTTTTTTAAAAAAAAATATTATTTCTTTTTTGGGGGGGCGGTTTTGAGGTAGGGTCTCACTCTAGCCCAGGCTGACCTGGAATTCACTATGTAGTCTCAAGGTGACCTCAAACTCACAGGGATCCACCTACCTCTGCCTCACAAGTGCTGGGACTAAAGGCATGAGCCACCATGCCCAGCTTATTTCTTTATTTATTTGAAAGAGAGAGAGGGGAAGAGGCAGAGAGAAAGAGTACTCCAGGGCCTCCAGCCTCTGCAAAGGAATTCCAGACGAGTGCGCCCTCTGTCCATCTGGCTTATGTAGGTCCGGGGGAATTGAACCGGGATCCTTAGGCTTCACAGGCAAATGCTTTAACCACTAAGCCATTTCCCCAGCCCTCTTTTGATATCTTAACCCATGCTTTCCATCTCCTCTATCTCTGCCTGGTCCACAGTGGAAGGGAAAGGTTTCCCCAGCCATTCAACTGTTTCTCCGGTGAACATCTAGTGAGCATCTGCTCCCATTCTGGTCTCTGCTAGACACTGGTGAATCGATGGGGAGTGGGGATGTTGCGTTAAGGACTCCGGGATGTATAAATCAGGGATTAATAGTTAGAGAGCTCAGGTGAGATGGAAGAAGAGACCCCCCTTCCCAAGTTGAGTTCTGATGGATAGCAGGATGAGTCCAAGATAAGCTGGTGAAAACATAAGAAGTGGACAGGTCACCCAATCATCTTGTGAGGGGTGAAAGAGCAACTCATTTGAGGAAAGAAGAGAAGAGCCATGAGCACAGGGACCCAGGGTGGAGAAGAGGAGGTTGAGGGGAAGATACGCCCTGACTGTGTGAGGCTTGGTGGTCCGTCCACTCAGGGGTTTGGCCGTCTGCATATGAGTGATGAAAAGCCATCAGTGACCTGTTGAGTGTTGTCCCAGCGTTTCCACAGGCCCTGCTGCCAGACTGGAGTGGAGGTTTCTCTGGTGTTGACAAGCGGGTGTTTCCTAAGAGTAAAACTTGAAACTCACATGGGCTTTATATTGGTGTGACACTCAGATGCCATGATGGAGGCCATCCAAAGGTGCGATGTCCTCTGCAGGCTGCTGGCACTGTTTGGGAAGGCTTGGAACCCCGAGGACAGGAAGCCTCAGTAGAGGAAGTGGGCCATAGGTGTCTGGGGGAGACTTGAGGTTTTCTAGACCTGCTCCACTTCCTGTTCTCTCTCTGCTTCCTGACTAGAAAGTGATGGGCCAGCTTCCCGCTCCTGCCACCACGCCTTTCCTGCTGTAATGGAATGTATCCCCTGAAGCTGTAAGCCGAAGGAAACTGTTGGGCATTTGTTCATAGCAATGAGATAAGTAGCTAATACAGAGACCTGAGAAAGCAGTGACTCCTTCCGTTGATGGCCTTGTCAAAGGTGAGCTTGCGAGCGCCTTACAGTCCCGCTTACCGTTACTCTCAACCTCACAGTCTAAGCTGGTCCACTACCACACGTGGGCATTCTCGCCAGCAGGGTAGAAGTGAGGCGCAGAAATGCATGGCCGTTCTCTTTAAGACCATAGCCTCAGAAGTCCACACACTACCTCTGGTGAATCGGAATTATTCTCTTGGTCTTGGTCTCTATTAGTTACCAGAGAAGCTGAAAAAGGCAGTTTTGTTTCTCTCGTAGGCAACCCTGTATCTGGAGCCAAAATGTCTTCTCCCATTGTGCATTAGAAGAAATGTGGCCTTCTCTGGGTTCTCCTCTGCTAGGACCAGACCAATGAATGAAAATGTGCCAGCGCCTAACGGGCACTTCCCACATGCCATAGTCCGTGCTGGGTTTACAGGTGCCAAAGACAAATGAGGCACAATCATTATTTTTTTTTAAATAGTTTATTGTTATTTATTTATTTGACAGAGAAAGAAGAAGAGAGAGAGAGAGAATGGGTGTGCCAGGGCCTCCAACCACTGCAGACAAATTCCAGACACATGTGCCCCCTTGTGCATCTGGCTTATGTGGGTACTGGGGAATTGAACCTGGCTCCTTTGGCTTTGCAGGCAAATGCCTTAACCGCTAAGCCATCCCTCCAGCCCTGCAAACGATACTCTTATGTTCACTTTCAGTCCAGTGCAGTCACACCATAGTCACGTGGGAGGAGGTGAGCATCTCAACACTCAGTTAAATCAGAATCTTTTGTGTTTGAGGCTCCATTATTGGGATGTCTTAACCCCCGTCCCCCAGGTGCTTCCAATGTGCAGCCAGCTTCCCACTACTGGTTTAGTGGAAGAGAAGGACGGGCCAACGAACAGCTCCAACGCTGTGGCAAAGAAACGCTGAACCCTCCATGGAACACAGTGAATGAGGTGCGCGGCTTCGCGAACAGGCGGAGGTCAGCAAAGAGGCCCGTGCAATGCTCGGAATACTGGCGGCAGTTCCCAGATGAGCGGGGTCGGAAAGCGCGGTCCTTAGAGAAAGGAGCACATGCAGTGGTAAGATACACATAAACCCTTCCCCCAACCACATCAGGTGGCAAAATAGTGAGGCTCCAGTTCATAATACCCAAAAGTGACCTCCAGTGTACAGAGGAATAATATTTGACCTTTAATCCTTAGTCTCCTACTTCTGCCTGTGAACACTTGGCTTCATGGGCTACTGAGGACTCTCTCTCTCACACACACGCACACACTTGGCAAAATGTCTTTTTTTGTTTTTGTTTTTCAAGGTAGGGTCTTGATGTAGCTCAGGCTGACCTGGAATTCACTACGTAGTCTCAGGATGACCTGGAACTCATGGCAATCCTCCTACCTCCGCCTCCCGAGGGCTGGGATTAAAGGCGTGTGCCACCATGCTGGGCTAAGATGTCCTTCTGATCAGTTATGGCAAGGATGCAAACCTAACCGTATGGATATGAACCACATACTAAGTGAGACAGGGTTCTGGAGAGCTTTTGCTATATCCAGCTATAACCCTTTAGTTGCTAAACCATGGGAGGTCTGGAGGCAAGGAAGAAGTGGTCCTAATGGTTGAGCTGAGCAGGTCAGGTGAGGAACGATGCATTCTGGAGGCTCAGATATTTTAATGAATGAGACAATACAGTTCCCGGCTGTTTTGTGTCTGGCCTGGGCAAGGTATTCCATACAGCACTAGGAAGGCAGACATTGTCCCAGTCATATGCACCATGCCAGTGTTGCTAAAATGGGAGAGAAGGGCTGGAAAGATGGCTTAGTGGTTAAGTGCTTGCCTGTGAAGCCTAAGGACCCCAGTTCGAGACTCGGTTCCCCAGGTCCCACGTTAGCCAGATGCACAAGGGGGCGCACACGTCTGGAGTTCGTTTGCAGAGGCTGGAAGCCCTGGCGCGCCCATTCTCTCTCTCTCTCTCCCTCTATCTGTCTTTGTCTCTGTCACTCTCAAATAAATAAATAAATAAATAAATAAATTTTTAAAAATAAAATAAAATGGGAGAGAAGGCCAAGGACACAGGGACAAGAGGAAGCACTAAAACCTTCATGAAGTAGGGACAGGAAAAGTAGGGCAAGAACACTGGGAGAAACACGGGGGAACTCAAGGGGCAAAACGCAGGCCTAGGAAATGCTATTCCCTCAAGCTCCTGGCATCACAGCTGGAATCAGTGTCTCAGCATCCCCATGGGGGCTAACTATCCTTTAACTGAGGACAAGGTTATGCAAAATGACAAGAACCCAATCTTCCTATATGGCCAGAGTTGTTTTTGTTGTTGTTGTTTGTTTGTTTGTTTTAGCACAAACCCTGACTTCTTAGCACAGAAAGGCAAAGCCAGGAATGTGCTGAACGTGGCTGTCACCAGTGACCGCTCACAGCTGGCCCAGGAGAGGAAGGGCCAGGCGAGACCTGCTTATGTCAGGCTCGGCTTTGGCCCCTTCTCCAAAATGAGAGGGAGATAATAGGAGGCCATTGTGTATCCAATCAACTCTCAATTATCCAGGGGCAGATTCTCCACTCTGTGGGTCCCCCCCCCAAACTCCCTTTGACTTCCCTCCAGCTGTCTGCCCTTTGACCGTTGGGCTGCCCTGTCAGACCCACAGTCAGAGAGGGTGGGCAGGTGGAGGCAGGGAGAGGAAGTAAAATTCAGATCAGTCATTTTATGGCTGTTTCTTAAGACATTCTTGCAAAAGGAGAAGAATTGTCGGTTAAAGCAACATGCAGTTTATTTGGGGTTTTAATTTATCGGGGCTCTGGCCTCCTCCCTCATTAGCATGGGTAATTGGTAATTGGTTAAGTGATATTTATTCTATCTGTGGCGCCTCAGCTATTGTATCTGCCTTGTTTCATTTATAAGCTAGTCTGCATTAGTAAAAGCTATATTGAAATGATTTTCTTAATGCACTTAGAGCTCTGGTACTTTAGCTTAAGACTGACATCTGCATTCTCTGGTTGTGGGGGTGAGGGGACTGGAAGTTGGTGGAAGAGAGCGGGGTTCAGGTCCACTGGAATATTTCTACAGATGTTTTAGAGTTACACTCATCTCATGTTCAAGTACAAGGAATCCACATCTAAAACAGACTACGGGAGTCCATTTCATTTTTTTAATATTTTATTTGTTTATTTGAGAGAGAGAGAGAGGGCCTCTAGCCACTGCCAATGAACTCTAGACACATCAACCATGTGTATCCAGCTTTACTTAGGTACCAGGGAATCGAACCGTGGTCCTTGGGCTTTCCTGGCAAGCACCTTAACCACTAAGCCATCTCTCCAGTCCTGTAGGAGTATTGTTAAAGATCTCCTCCAATGTTCTGTGTGGTCAAGGGGAAGGTAAGAAATAGATCTGTGATTCCTGTCATTCCTCTACCACCCCCTCAACTTAATATCATAGTTTACTCATGTGCATGAAACAAAAAGTCATTCTTTTCTGTATTGAAGTAGAAAAATGGTGAGCTACCTTTTAATCTATACAGGAAAAAAAAAAGTCATTATATGTGGAGGCACCATTTAAGTTCCACAGGATCATTTAAATGGAAATTGTATAAACTAAGCAAAATAGGGGACAGGGCAGAGGACTTAGTTTGATTAATAGACTCCAGTTTGAGAGAGGCAGAATTTATATTCCAGAATTAGTAATGAAATTTCCACAGTAGGGCTGTTGTAGTTCTTGGTGCTTTTTGTTGTGGACACCCCGTCGTGTTTTGAAGTGTTTAGAGGCATGTATTTCCTAGACCAGTAAGATGACTAACCATGCCAGAGCTAGGCTGAGAGGTGACTTGGGAGGGGCTCAGAGTTCGGAGCGAATAGAGGAAGCTTGGTTAGGACAAGGCGGAAGCCATGCACAGCGCCCATGAGTGTGAACATCTACAAAATTGGGTTTGCCCCCACCCAACTCCGTCCCATATTCTCCAGCCATCAGTAACCCTAAGCCTCAGTTTCATCATCTAACCAATGGGAGTAACAAGAGGCTAGTGTGGGGGTGGGGGGATGAAGCGCCTGAGAACCCTCAGCACAATACCTGGCACATAAGTGTCCCGTGATGCTCAGTAGATTCAAGACTGGAATCGAGAGAAGAGCCTGGTGCCCTGAAAGTTATCAGTTCTTCCGAGAAGTGGAGGGAAGTCCCAACAGGAAAGGATTTCAATCGCATGGAATGATTTCCCCATCAAGATAAACGTGCTGACTTGAACTCATTCATGACTGGAGTAACTCAGGTGGATCGCACGACTTCCTGGAGCAGCCAGATAGCTAGATTTCATCCTCTGAGTTAAGCTGGGTCTCAGGTTAAGTTGGTTTGACAGCATACATGCTTTGTCTTGATAGATTTTGACAAGGGTCCTGAAATAATGTGTGGAAATCTTAAGGTTTTCCTCTTCTTTGCTAGGGCTATCTCTGAGGTATAAGCACACACACAAAAAAAAGCAAGCTCTGGTAGACAGTGGGAATGCACATCTGCCCGCATTCACAATGTATAGAATTGCTGCCTCCTGTTTGGGCTTTGCAGAAAAACATCTTTGGATTGCTCTACATGTCTTGCCATGATAATTAAATAAACTATGACTAATTAAATGTCATAATGCATGATGTAAACCTGTTAATGTCAGGGGAGATCTTGAAAAACTACTATCAAGATGGGTAAAATTTGTCATATGTCAACATTTTTAGCTAATTTTCTGTAGTAAATAAGCAAATTTTATTTAAGAAATTTGAAAACTGTCTGGTGATGTGATTAGGGGGTTCCTATATTTTGTGCCTGATTAGACTGTGGCTTAGATGGGCGGGGGGGGGGGGGGTTGGAACATCTATAGTTAACCACCCATTTTTTTAATTAAGCATAATGTTATGTTAACATCCTTAAAGAGGTAAATGATGGCGCAGTAAATCCAATTAGAATACATACTTACAACTGGATTCTCCTGCAATTTTCAAAAAGCTGACTGCATTTTACGTCTTCCCTGCTATTGACAGAGCAGCCTGTACCACAAGTTGCTGCACCCCCGCCCGGCGTCTGTCTCGGTGTGGTGACCTTTGTTGTAAGCGCTGCCGCAGACATCACAAACTCTCACATCAATTTGCCACAATTGGATGTGGCATCTTGCAGCTAATTCGATTTGGGAAGAAATGCACCTGGCTCTGTTTTTTTCCCTATAGAATGTAGAGGGAGTCCGGAGTCCTCACAGATGCCATCTAACCGAGGAGCCCATGTGCTTTTCAAGGTCTGAGTAGTTTGTCTTCATCTCCCCAAATACAGCCCATGACAAAGGCAGGGGAGCTGAATTATTTAATGCAAAAAAAAATAAATAAATTAGATTGGGGTCAGGGAGGAAGAAAGAGAAAGCAAATGAACTGAAAAATACAACTGTTGCTATCTTCTAGTCTTCTTTCCTTAAAAGGGAACCCAGCCCTGTTTTTATTTTAGCTCAACTACACTTTGTTTTTATCAGATCAACTCAATATAATTTCTCCCCTATTAGAACTCTGAAGAAATTCTAGCCTGTCAAATTCCTACTATTTGAAAAGAAGTGAAAACACAAAAGATGGTTGTATGGGGCTTTTTTCTGCCTTCTGTCTCAAACTGATTTGAGGTAGTAGAAGATAGATATAATGGTAATGTATTTAATCTATTATTGATAAATTAAAATGGATCAAAGGGCTGCTTGTTGAAGGAAAAATCCAAGACACAGGCCTTTTATTCAGTGACCCACATTTTATCTCAATTATGCTTTAGATATTGAAAAACAAAATAATCAACAACAATAAATCCTGCATTATAAATGTGATTTCCATTGAATATGTGGGGATGCTCTGAAGGAAGGAGGAGAGCTTATTGGGTATTACATACATCGAATATTTGGCTAAGTTGCACGTTAGGTTGAATTTATATGGAAAAAGAGTATTTGTTTAACTTTTTATTGACAATATCCATACTTGGAGACAATATACCATGATCATAGCCCCCTCCTGCCCTCCTCTCCTAGATCCCTTCCTCCATTCAATCCCTTCTTCTTTTCAAATAGTCTCTCTTCTATTTTGATGTCACCATTTTCCTCTCCCATTATTCAGGCCTTGGGTAGGTGGCATCAGCTCCTGTGAGGTCATGAATATGACCACCATGTCGAGTCTGGAAGACAATATTGCAAAGCACTTCTCCCCCTCTTTTGGCTCTTACATTCTTTCCATCACCTCTTCTGCAAATATCCCTCAGCCTTGGGGGAGGAGGAGAGGAAGACAGTATTTTCAAAGAGGTAAATAAATGTTAATTGCATAGAACTTCTCAAGAATGGCTCACATCTTCTCTGTGTCCTATTACTGTGATCATCCATAAAATATGACCTCTGTAAATATAAAAGGGAAATATTCTTTTTTCTCGTTTTTGTATTAGTTTTGTAGTCAGTGAATAAAGTCAAGTTGGTACCATTGTTAGCCTCCTCCCTGTCTGCCCCCCTCCACAGGGACCCTCCTTGTTGTGGAATATGGGCCGTGCATTGTGGGGTCAACCATCAGTTATGGGTAGGAGGCAATGTCTCTGCATGTCTTGACCCAACGTGTGGCTCTGACATTCTTTCCACCTCCTCTTCTGCAAATTTCCCTGAGCCATGTTGGGTTCATTTTAGGTCTGCTTCAGTGATGAGGTCTTGGGAGCCTCTGTGTCTCTGGATATCTGGTTTTATAGGAGCTGATTATTCTCTGTGTCTACCTCCTTCACCCCTGCGCTGGTGCCAGATTCACCATGAAAACAGCACTCTTTCTTGTTTCCCCAATTATTCTTAGTTTCAGCTGGGGCCCTTTTGAGGTATGATGAGGTGGTTCTCTCCTTATGATCTGCATCTATCTGAAAAAGAGAAGCAAATTATCTGATGGAGAGTAAAGTTTGCACCAGATAAATGGGATAACCAATATTTTTAGAAAGAGAATTTAATAGGTGTAGGTCCTCTTATACCCACGATTGGTGGGAGCTTGATAATGGAGAGCAGGCTCATATTTGGATATGATTCTGACTTGTTTCCCAGCTCCAGTTATGTGTTCTGTTCCAATGAGCAGATGTTAGCCAAATCAAGAGCAGTTTGTTTCCCACCATGGCTATGTGCCACTATTGCACTTGTGTGAGCATCACATCAGGTTGTTTGTTGTTAAGTAGGTTAGACCACGAGTTTCTTGGACAGATATTGGTCATTTTGCCTCAGTCGCCCATGTAGCACCTTCTGGCACTAGATGTGCTATCTATCTGGGGATTGACTATCTGGGGACTGACTCTCTTCCAGCTTCCAGCCATGTCACTCCATGTTACGTGCCAACAGCATATGGTGTTTTCAGCAGTAGGGTCTTACCACTAACCTTTGGTGGGTCATCAAGTTCTCTGACAGAAATCTGTCTTCTTTTGGGATACCTTGTAGGTCTCTCTCAGCAAGAGCTCATCGTAGATGATTGCCACATGCTGGTACTAGGAGTAACAGGTCAGCATCCAAGAAGAGAAGGAAGAAAAAGATAAGTAATATAAAATAAATAGAGAGAAGAGGGAGGCAGAGAGAGAGAAACAAACAGGAGAAGAGAAAAAGGTCAGTCTTCATCAGAACCTCTCCAGGGCCTTGTGATTTAGGTGTTCCCTCCAAGGGCCTGGTGAAGGTTCAACCATTTGGTCTGTCTTTTAGGATGTAGAATTTTGTGGTACCATAAAAAAAAAAACAAAAAAACATCTGTAGTGGCTTTAAATGGAAGTCCCAGGATATTCTCTGAGATGCAGGCTACTCCTTTCTGCAGTTATCCTGGAGTGCAATATGTACACACCTTCATGGTTTAGCATAGTTACCAGAGCTGCACATCGCTTATAACTGGAAGGCTAGAAGGCAAAACAAAAGCAAAGAGACAAAAGGGGAGCCTTTAAGTCATAGCCGAGAAACTCTCACACTAATTACACTTAACCTCGCCAGCTAAAATGTAGTCAGGTAGCCAGAGCTAGCTACAACAGCCTTGAAAAGGCAACCCTTCACCTAAGCTTGGAGCTCAAGTCTCAAGGAGGGGGAGAAGGCATTCCAGGCCAGGTGACATACACACTGCATCTTCAGCCATTTCTGCAGCCATACATAACTGAATGCCTAGCCCACTGTGGGACACGCTAAGGCTGCTGAGGAAAGAAAGGGGCTGCTCACCAAAGAACATGAGGCAACATGGATGAACATGGATGGTGAGGAACCAGTGCTTCACATGTGGGATTGCATTTTGCAAGGGAGCAGAGGGTGGCCTGGGAAAATGGTGAGTGTATTGATATGACAGTGTTAATGGAAATAAGCACAGCTCTCAGCTCAAAGGGAATAAGAGCCGGTTTATTCTGGAGCCAAATATGAGCTGCTATGAACCAGGAACACCCTTTTAGGTTACCCTGAATTTTATGTTCCAACATGTCAACAGTAAGAAGTTTTTATAGCAACACAACAAAAGAGTGGCCCGATTCAAAACACTTTTCAACCACATTAGCGGAAACACCAGGTAGGTGAGTCATAGCAAAGTGGAGAAATCTCTGCTACAGGCCTCGGATGTTGCCTGATGACATTCTTAGACTTTAGGGTGGTGGTGGGAGATAGCGGTCTATTGACATATTCCCAAAGGTTTCATCTGCTAGCCATAAGCAAGGGGGCTAAAGACAGACCAAGAAAATCTGGCTCTGAACTTGTAACGTCGTGTCTCTCCACCCTCACAGAAGTTCTAGATAGTCAGTGAATCCTCTAGAATGTTGGAAGTAAACGCAGCTTTCGTTGATAGCAACATCCCCTTGATTAACTCCCGGGCAAGACTGAGAGATGGTGCTAACCCAGTGCTAGGATGCCAGGGGTCTTTCATGAAGAGACCCTGTGACTCACACATTCACTGGTTGCAGAGTGTAACTCTCACTAGCCAGGAGAGATGAGTGACTCCTTGCTGTGGCAAATGGTAGAGGAAGGAAATCAAAAGGCTCAGAGAGGCAGACCTACTAAAAAAGAGTTCTCATGTAGCTTTGCATAACCTAGCAGCTGGCCATGTTCCATGGACAGAACAAGAGGAAACCCTGTTGCCAAAACACAAACGTAAGCGGCTGGAGAGATGGCTCAGTAGGGAAGGTACTTGCCTGCAAAGCCTAATGACCCGGGTTTAATTCCCCAGTCCCCACATAAAGCCAGATGTACAAAGTGACGCATGCATCTGGAGTTGTTTGCATAGGCTGGAAGTCTGCCTTCTCTCTATCTTACAGATAGAATATATATATATATAAAACAAAGGTAGGCAATAGTAAACATCAGCTCTGCGTTACTGAGGGGGCTCTGCTCTGTAGCAGGAATCAGCAAGCTTTTCCTATGAGGAGCTGGGAGTAAATGTTTTGGGCTATGTGTGCCCTGTGGTCTCTCACAACTGTTTAACTCTGCCATGATAGCACAAAAGCAGCCAGAAATGACACGTAAAGAGATGAACATTGCCGGGCGTGGTGGCGCATGCCTTTAATCCCAGCACTTGGGAGGATCGCTGTGAGTTCGAGGCCACCCTGAGACTCCATGGTGAATTCCAGGTCATCCTGGGCTACAGTGAGACCCTACGTCGAAAAAAAGAAAAAAGATGAACATGGCTATGTGTTCCAATAAAACTTTATGCACAAAGCCTTATTTAAAACTTGGATTAAGAATTGGATGCTTTGGAATTAGCCATTACTCCAGAATGTGGAATGTTGACTCACGGAAGTCACATGTAAATGAATTTTAGAAGGGTCCAGTAAATAGGAGACCTGTGGGAAAATCTACAAAGTATATACCTTGTACCTCCTCCTCCAGGAAGAAAGCCCTATGGCTTTTGGGTGCTGGAAGAGACATATTGAGTCTTCCCTTAATTAATTTACCAAATAACACAGAAGGTTGCCAACCGTCCCAGAGGAGGGAAGGACTTTGCAAGATGTCAGGGCATTGGTACAAGAAGCATTTACTTCCATAATAACCTGGCAGACCATTATGGAAATATTTGTTGTTCTCCACAGCACAATTTTCAATGGTTCTTTTGTGTGTTTCTGCAGGAATGTGAGTGAAGCACCACCTTGCCCTTTGTCCTGAACAAGCTTTTCATGGATGTCTGTACAGTAGATAGTCTTGGAAGATAAAGATAGCGTCTTCCTACAAAGTCATGGCTAGGTTTTCTCAGTCCCATGAAGAATAGATCTGGTGCCTCCCTCCCTCCCTCAGCGACAAAGAACGGACAGGCTTACTGCCTATTATAAAAGGTTTGGAGGCTTAGCTAGGCATGGTCACGCACATCTTTAATCCCAGCTCTTGGGAGGCAGAGGGAGGAGGATCGCTGTGAATTCAAGGCCACCCTGAGAAGCCATAGTGAATTCCAGGTCAGCTTGGGCTAGAGTGAGACCCTACCTCAAAAAACTAAAAAAAAAAAAAAAATGATTAGGAGTTTGGAGAGATGGGTCAGTAGTTAAGGCACTTGCCTGTAAAGCCTAATGGCCTGAGTTTGATTCCCCAGTGTCCACCTAAAGCCAGACACACAATGTGGCTCATGAATCTGGAGTTCATTTGCAGTGGCGGTAGGCCCTGGTGCCCCCATGCCACGTTCCCCATCTCTGTCTCCGTTTCTCTTTCTCTCCCTCCTCCCCCACTGAGGAAACCTGAGAGACAGCTCAAGTGCAATCCCTAGGACCTATATAAAAAGCTCACCACACGCAGCAACCAGAGAATCATTGGGATTTATGAAAAATTGGTAAGCTCCAGGATCAGTTAGAGACTCCAGCGCAAGTAAGGCAATGGAGGGGAAAACCCAATGTTCCTCTCTGACCACTAGGACAAGCACACCCCACTACAGGCAAGCACACCCCACTACAGGCAAGTACACAGGGTGCTGCATGGGCACATGAACATGCAACACACACACACACAAAATATATATATATATATATTTAGGTTCCCTAAACTCAGGATTCCTCTACTTTTATGCACCCCACAGTGGATGGACATGTGATCCGATTCTCCTTACATTGCTCTTTGGGAACTGCAGCTCCAAAAACCAATGCCAACAACAACAACAAAAGCCACACATCGGCTACCCCCTTTGCTATAATGAGCTGTCTTTCTTCATCTCTGCCTCGCCTTCTACTCCTTGCACGAAGGGTAAAATTACCAGACCCTTCATCGTTCCTGACACTTTGATGGAAACGGATGTGTGGAGTTTGGGAAGACAGAGTTATAACACAGAGCTCTAGGGTCTGAGAAAGAGACCACGACACCCCCACGAGGCTGGAAGAGTGACAGGGACAGAGGGTGGAAAGAGCTGGCTCACCTCATTGTGAGGGAAGGAGAGGCTGAAGTCTACAGGACAGGCTGCAAGTTCAGGTAAGGGTTCATGCTTCCACCTCAAGTCTGAATCCCACAAGGCAGGCACGGGAACTTGGGCAGGGTTTTATGT
Organism: Jaculus jaculus; assembly: GCF_020740685.1. Classification (NCBI taxonomy): domain Eukaryota; kingdom Metazoa; phylum Chordata; class Mammalia; order Rodentia; family Dipodidae; genus Jaculus; species Jaculus jaculus. Next base: position 23,058,502 of record NC_059112.1, on the reverse strand, counting down.
TGTAATTCTGAGAACTCCTTCCCTAGGAAACCCCAGCCTAGGCTCTTCAAAATTTCAACCGAGGGCTGGAGAGATGGCTTAGCGGTTAAGCGCTTGCCTGTGAAGCCTAAGGACCCAGGTTCAAGGCTCGATTCCCCGGGACCCACGTTAGCCAGATGCACAAGGGGGCGCACGCGTCTGGAGTTCGTTTGCAGTGGCTGGGGGCCCTGGCATGCCTATTCTCTCTCTCTTTCTCTCTCCCTCTCTCTCTCTCTTCCTCTTTCTCTCTCTGTCTGTCGCTGTCAAATAAATAAATAAAAATTAAAAGAAAATTTCAACCGAGACCAGAGAATTGCTTGGGCTCATGAAAAAGCAGCAAGTTAGAGATTCTGGCTCAGATAAGAACTGATGGCAGAGAAATACAGGGGGACACTTGACACCCCCCTCTGGCCACCACTGGTCAGCGTACCAGGTGCTGCTGCATGGTCATAAGCATGTACATACACCACCCCGTATACACACACACACACACACACACACACACACACACACACAGGATTCCTGATGTCAATCTCTGGCCTCCACACACCTGCACACAATATGCACACTATGCAATGTATCACAAAACTTTTTCAATGGAAACATTTTAATTCTCACTTGAAAACTTTGTGGTTAATAATTGGACGTCTACTATCCAAATTTGCTTTTGCATTTAATATGTATATGAAGGGAATTGTTTTAAAATAAATGTCTTGATGATTTCTTATTAATATTTGTTTAATTTATATACCTATTTTAAATATTGATTCAGCTGTAGCTATTAACATGGCCAAAATATTATTATGCAGAGTGTGACTGACCTGTGTCATAGTCAGGCAGAGAACATGAATGCTTGTCATACCCAAAAGGATATGTATATATAAATATGTATCTGTGTGTATATATATATGTATGTATGTATGTGTATATATAGCTTCCATCTCCCAGAGAGAACTTGAAGACCTGTTGATAGTGTGTTAGGCTGCCTTCTAGTTCAGTTAAGTGCTGTCTAAGTTTTAATTTTCTCTGTCATTAAAGCAATCATGCATCTTTCAGCAATGAAAAAAAAAACTTCAACCAATTGTATGAAGGATGCATACATTGTTGTCTCCTTTACTGATTGTCTGTTGATTCATGTATCAATCGCATCTTTGAAATACCTTCATTGAAACATAGACCCTGGGGGGGGGTCAATTGTTTTAACTTTTATTTATTTATTTGAGAGAGAGAGAGGGAGAGAGAGAATGGGCACGCCAGGACCTCCAGCCACTGCCAATGAACTCCAGACACATGTGCCGCTTTGTACATTTGGCTTATGTGGGTCCTGGGGAATCAAGCCTGGGTCCTTTGACTTTGTAGTTAAGTGCCTTAACTGCTTAGCCATCCCTCCAGCCCAGTCCTGGGGTTTGACCAAATAGATGGGCACCTCAGTCTAACCAAGTTGACTCACAAAATGAATCACTCCACCATCCAAGCTCCAAAGTTCCCATAGGCATGGTGGATCCTCCATCCCCAGTGTCTCAGCCCATTTTCCTCCTCTGCCCAAGCCTATCTCTTAGTCTCTTACATATCGTGACCATGAACGTACTTCCTTGCAGATAACCCTCCCGTGCACGTCTGTCCTTCTAAGCAGGCTATTGGGAGTAATGTCCAAGTCCAAGTCAGACGCGAAATCTTAAAAGTTTTGTTGTGAGTTTTCTTCTAAATATTTGAAATCAGCCTGTTGCCTTTGAAAGAGATGAGCCTATTTCATTGCTATGTGTTGGAAAAACCATAAGATTCTAAGAATGAAGCAACTGATCAATTACATAGAAAGGAATAGTGGCTTTCAAAAAAAAAAAAAAACTCTCCTAAAAATCCTCTTGCTTTTTCCCCCCCCCCGTCTGCTCAAAGTTTGCAAGCCCCAAGCTGTCATTTTGCTACCCTGACTCTTGCGCATGGTCCAGGAGTGTGTGCCCACAGACATTCAGCAGATGGTCTTAGGCTGGACATCTGGAAGTCTCATCAGATTATGGGGCACACATTTGTGATAATAGATTTAATTCAGTTTTTGCTTAACATTTTTGGCTGGTTTAAAGACCCTGAGGTCAGTATGTAACTTGGCAAGAGTTTTACAAAAATTGTCTGGAATTGGCCATCAACGGGCTGATCTTATACAATATTTTGTTTGTGCAACTTGGACCATCTGGGTGAAAACTAATGAAAGGAATGCAATTATGGGACAGGGGGAGGAACACGTGAGCCTTGTTAATGCATTAGTCATTCTCTGGCCCGGCCTACATGTGCTGCTGTTGAATGAATGCAGGAAAACCTTCAGGGACCCAACTATCTCCTTCAGACCTTCAAATGTGTGCTTTGTTTGTCTAATGCAGAGGCTACACAGCAATAACTCCAACCAAATCGTTTTGTGTTCCTTTACTGTAGTCTGAGACAAACATTAAAAACAAAATATAAATGAAGTAAGTATAGCTTTAGTCTGGAATGCTGTTACAAAAATGTTCTCTTTCTATCGTCCAAAGTAGCATAAGGTTTTTAAAGTACTATAAATTGAGTATTTGTATGGGGGAAAATTCTTTTCATTGCATCTAACACCCAATTTTCAGGCACAAGAAAGATATGTTGATGAATGGATTTCTTTTTCTACTTTTTAAAAATATTTTATTTGTTAATTTATTTGAGAGAGAGATACAGAAATAGGCAGGTAGAGAGAGAGAGAGAGAGAGAGAGAGAGAGAGAGTGAATGGGTGTGCCAGGGCCTCCAGCCACTGCAAACAAACTCCAGACACGTGTGCCCCCTTGTGCATCTGGCTTACGTGAGTCCAGGAGAATCGAATGTGGGTCCTTTGGCTTATGCAGGCAAACGCCTTAACTGCTAAGCCTTCTCTCCATCCCTCTGCTTTTTATTTTTAAAATTCAAAAGAAGCCAAGAAGAAAAAGATTAAGTCATTAAGAAAGTGGTCAAAAGCTGGGCATAGTGGTGTATGCCTTTAATCCCAGCACTTGGGAAGCAGAGGTAGGAGGATTGCCCTGAGTTCGAGGCCACCCTGAGACTACATAGTGAATTCCAGGTCAGCCTGAGCTAGAGACCCTACCTCAGGAAAAAAAAAAAAAAAGAAAGAAAAAAGAAAAGAAAGAAAGTGGTCAAAAGATATAAAAAGTCACTAACATAACCAACATATAGCAAGGTGTTTTGTCCCAATATTAGGAAAATAAAAATAAACATCAAGGAGAAACCATTTCATACCTGTCACATTGGCAGAAGTTAAAAAGACAACAGGGCCAAAGCCACAGATACCTAATTAAGGTGCAAGTTGGCATAACACTGGGCTTTTCCTATCCATACTGAAGATGTGCATATCCTGTGACTCAGCAATTTCATCTTCAGATACGTAATCTGGATAAAGATACAAGTTCAGGGGGGCTGGAGAGATGGCTTAGTGGTTAAGGTGCCTGACTGAGAAGCCTAAGGACCCAGGTTCAATTCCCTAGTACCCATATAAGCCATAGACACACGATAGCACATGCGTCTTTGAAGTGGTTAGACGCCCTGGTGCACACATGCTCTCTCCTTCCCCCATCTCTAGTAAATAAACAAAAATAAAATTTTTTTTTAATAGTTTATTTATTTCTTTACTTGAGAGAGAGAGAGAGAGAGAGAGAGGGCATGCCAGGGCCTGTAGCCACTGCAAACAAATTGCAGACACTTGCATCACTTTGTGTATCTGGCTTTATGTGGGTATTGGGGAGTTGAACCTGGGTCCTTTGGCTTTGCAGGCAAGTGCCTTAACCACTAAGCCATCTCTCCTCCCCCCTAAAATATTTTTTTAAAAAGACACAAGTTCAGGATTGTTCTTTGTAGCATTGTTAGAAGTAACCATACAAAAATGAGTTAGTTGGACACATTCAATGCCCATCAGCAGAAGATTGGAAATAGCACATTGTGCCGTATTTGCACAGTGAACGAACATACAACAGCAACCAGAATGCATTGGTTATGACAACTATCACCATGGATAAATCAACAGAAACCCAGAGAAAATACCCCAAAATTCTACGTTGCAACGTCTTATCCATATTTATGCAAAATACATAGAAACTTGCTAAAAATAAGCATGGAAATGAGGAACACCGAAATGACTGTGTGGTTAACTCTAAGGAGGAAAGTGAAAGGGAAATAGAGACGGGAGTTCACAGATGCCTTCTACATTCTTGAGGGGAGGGGAGGAAAAAAATCTGAAGAAAATTGCTGTTCACAAAGTAATTTTCTAGTTGTTCACATTTTAAAAATATATTTTTAAACACACAATACTGAATATAAAAGAATCAACTTGTATTTGGATGTGTGAGGTGAGATATCACTTCTCTCCAGTTCTGTTGTTTCAATAGCCCAAGAGTAGAAAGACCTAACTACATGCACTGTAGTATTGGACTCACGGTGGACCTGACTAGGCCTGGTGGCCAGCGGGCTGTTCCCATAGTTTCCTGCTTCCAGAGTTCCCATATTGAATCACCAAAGAGAGCCCATTTCCCTGAGAATTGAATTCATTTCCCTCTCAAGGATGCTACGCTTTCATTCATTTCATCACTTGCATGAATAGAGCATTGAAATCAAACATCTCTTCAATAGGCCTAGTCGAAAATTTTTACATTGCTGAAAATTAACTATGAGTTACTTGTCTTACTGCTACGAGAAAATACCTGAAAGAAGCCACTTAAGGAAGGATTTATTCTGGCTCATGGTTTGAGGGGGTGCAGTGTGTTCAAAGCAGGGAAAGCATGCAGAGTTCGTGTCTGGCAGCAGAAACAGGGGCTGCTGGTTTACAACTTGGAGGATCAGAAAACAAAGAGCTCAGAGCAGAAGCAGAGCTGGCCTGAACCCTGAAGTCCTGGTCCTATGGTCCTTGGTCTTCCAGCTAGCCCACAAGTCCAAAAGAACCCACAACCTCCCAAAACAGTGTCACCAGCTGGTGACCAAGGGTTCAAACACATGATCCTGTGTGGAAGACTTTACATGCAAACCATAACACTTACAAGCTAGCTGAGCCTACATCAAATTCTGCCAGTCAGTAATATTTTTTTTTGTGCTTGAAATAATTTTCTTTTTTTCCTAGAGCTGACATAACCTGATCCTGGCTCTCTCTCTGTCTGTCTATCTATGTATTTATCTATCTGTCTGTCTGTTTCTCCCCCCCCACCCCCCCCCTCTCTCTGCAGGATCTCAGGATCTCATGTAGACCAGGTTGGCCTCAAACTAGCTAGACAATCAAAAATGACCTTGACCTTCTGATCCCTGATCCTCTTGCTTCCACCTCTCAAGTCCCGAATTATAGGCATGACCAGTTTTCTCATGTCTTGAAAATAAAAACAAAGTTACACAACCCCCAAACCCTCCTCCTTCACCACCTTAAGTAAGAAAATGACCCTTGAAGAAAAGTTTTCAAATGCTGATGAATATCTCCCAAATTAAAAACATGGCTATAATTCTGTCACAAAAGCACCTACTTTTAACATGCTTTTTTTTTTTTTTTTTTTGTGAGGTAGGGTCAGTCTAGCTCAGGCTGACCTGGAATTCACTATGTAGTCTCAGGGTGGCCTCGAACTCATGGCGATCCTCCCACCTCTGCCTCCCAAGTGCTGGGATTAAAGGTATGTGCCACCACACCCAGCTTAACATGCTTTTTCTTAAATGCATATGTCCTTTTCCCATGCACATACAAATCACACATCTGAAGTTATATGGTGTGCACCATTTCACATTTTTCTCACTCGACAACATATCCCATTGTGTTATTCTGAGGCATCCTTTTTATGCCATGCATACTATTCTCCTGTATGAACAGTCCTTCACTTATTTACAGACTTCTCCCATCAGAGGACATTTGCATATTGCCAGATTACCCCTCCTGAAAGCCTGAGCTATTCAGGTCCCTTTCAGCCCCATCAGCAGAGTATGAGTTTGTCCATTTCCCTGTCCCTTAACAACTCTGCTGATCGAGTGCTTTGCTTTCTCTTCCTCCATAGAATGATAATGGGAGACTATTATGACATGAGGACACATGAGAAGACAGAGAGATTTGCCATGTGAATGCTTTAAAAATGTGCATCGAAGCTGGGCGTGGTGGCGCACGCCTTTAATCTCAGCACTTGGGAGGCAGAGGTGGGAAGATCGCCATGAGTTTGAAGCCAGCCTGAGATTACTGGGCTAGAGTGAGACTCTACCTAAAAAAACTAAATTTAAAAAAATGCATCTAAGATAAGCATGGTGGCCTTTGCCTGTAATTCCAGCACTTGAGAGATAAAGATAGAAAGATTATGAGATCAAGGACTGCCTGGGTATACATGGTGAGACCCCATCTCAAAAAAAAATGTATCTAATTACTATTAAATTACTAAACTGTGTTTAAGCAATTTGGTACTCAATGCAAAAACATGAAAGTAATGATGATCCTTGTGAATTTCAGAATGTTTCCTTAAAAATATTCCACTCCCCTTGAGGCCAGAGAACAGTCCTTGTTTATCATTGTATCTCTAGGATTTCACATAGAAAAGTCTTTCCAGAAACGTTCATTGAAGGAATGAGTGCAGGAGTACAAAATCCAAGCTGAAGAGATGGCTTAGAGGTTAAGGCATTTGCCTGTGAAACCAAAGGACCCAGGTTCAATTTTCCAGGACCCATGTAAGCCAGATGAGCAAGGTGGCTCATGCATCTGGAGTTCATTTACTGTGGCTGAAGGCACTGTCATGCCCATTCCCCCCCACACACCCTCTCTCTCTCTCCCTCTCTCTCTCTCTCTCTCTCTCTCTGTCTCTCTCTCTATCCCTGAAATACTTAATTTAAAAAAAAATTTTTTTAATTTATTTTTTATTTTTTATTTATTTGAGAGTGACAGGCACAGAGAGAAAGACAGATAGAGGGGGAGAGAGAGAGAATGGGCGTGCCGGGGCTTCCAGCCTCTGCAAACGAACTCCAGACGCGTGCGCCCCCTTGTGCATCTGGCTAACGTGGGACCTGGGGAACCGAGCCTCGAACCGGGGTCCTTAGGCTTCACAGGCAAGCGCTCAACCGCTAAGCCATCTCTCCAGCCCTAAAAAATTTTTTAAAGAGTACAAACTCCATGTTGAGTTAACAAATGGTCATACTAAAGAAATCCCCTGTGTTGTAGGAAAACTGGCTCCACCTTGTCTAATTCAGAAATTTCAGCTGTTCGTGTTAGTCTTTAAAGCCTGATTATACTTACGCTGGGTAGAAAAGAGACATTCAAGTCAAGTCATAAGCGAATACTTCTGTGTGCGGCAGTGGCATGTTTTGCTTAGCACTATAATGAGAAAATGGACTGACAATATTTTCAAGTGACGTGGACTATTGCCTGAGGTTTTGCTCTGTGGATAATATTCATCTCTGTGGCAATAAGAGAAAACTATCACAGCAGTCAGGACATGGTCTGATGGCGTGACCCAAAACTTTGGCTTGACCACTCAGAGCCTGTGTGACAATGAGCAGGTCCCCAACACCAGACCCCGGAAGTCTGCCTCCCCAGCACAGAAGATCAGGAATCATGCTGTCTCCAGCCAGACAAGTGCAATGCCAGGAATTCCTTTTTGGATAGATTTGTAATAAGCTCAAGAGTGACTGTAGACACAGCCACAATCAGTGTTCTATAGCAAGACCTATTTTTAGACTCAACTCTCAGCTCTGGTCACACAGAGGGGGCTCTGGACACTGTCCTCAAGGATTTCTCAAATTGTAGAGGAGGGAGGTCATGACCCTACTAGGGTCACAGAGAGGAAAACAGGAACGTATCAAGAAGGGTTTTCTTGAAGCTGAGCTCTCTGAAGGGCAATTCTGTTCTGCTGGTGGCTTGGATGCCATCAGGACGGCCTCCCCAGCTGCCCCTCCATCTCTCAGCAATGACAGCTGCTTCTGGTACCAAACCAGATTAAGCCAAAAACCCAGGTGCTTTGCTTTCTAGGGCCTTCTAACTACATTGTTTCCTCCTCCTCCTCCTTCTCTTCTTTTTCTTCTTCTTCTTCCTCCTCCTGCCCCTCCCCTTCTTTGTTTTAAATTTTTTAATTTTCATTTATTAGAGAGAGAGCAAGAGAGAGAAAATGGGCACACCAGGCCCTCTAGCCACTGCAAACAAACTCCAGATGCATGCGCCACCTTGTGCATCTGGTTTACATGGGTCCTGGAGAATCAAACCTGGGTCCTTAGGTTTCACAGGCATGTGCCTTAACCATTAAGCAATCTCTCCACCCCCTTTTAAATGTTTTTATTTATTTATTTATTTATTTATTTATTTATTTATCTATTTATTTATTTAAAACAGGGAAAGAAAGGGAGAGAGAATGGGCACTTATTTTTAAAAAAAATATTTATTTGGGAGAATATTTTGTCTCTTTATTTGAGAAAGAGAAAGAGATAGATGAGAGAGAGAGGCAGATAGAGAGAGTATGGGCACACCAGGGCATCTTGCCACTGCAAACAAACTCCGGACAGATCCATCGCTTCATGCATCTGGTTTTTATGTTTCTTCTGCTCCTCCTAATTTTTCTCCTTCCCCTCTTCCTCTTCTTCCTCCTCCTCTTCCCCTTTCCCTTCCTCCCTTTCCTCTCCCTCCACTCTTCCTGCTCTTCCTTCTTCCTCTTCCTCTTCTTGCATCATGGCACACAGAAAATGATAACATTGTCCAGCATCGAGGTGTATGCAAGACAACCAGCCTGGGCTACACAGTAAGTTCCAAGCAAGTCTCATCTCCATAATGAGAACACACAAAAGAGAGGGAGAGAGAAGAAAGAAGGAAGGAAGATGATGTTCAGCTGCTCGTGGCAGATAGACACTGAGTCCTATCTGCAAGCTTTGAGCCTCACCTAACTATGTGGGCTCAAAAGTTCTCTATTACAACATGTATGTAGTCAGCCTGTGGTGTACCAATGGAAAATTGCTTTACTCTGATGACTATCTTATTTGTTAATGCAAATTTATAGGTTACATTTATGAACCTTGATCATAAGTGGATCTCAGAAAGGCAAAACACCTTGCCTCTGACTGCACAGCTTGTTAGGAATCCAAACTCTGGTGTTGAAAACCATACTATTTGTCTGCAACTACCTGTTCTTTTCCTACCTTGACCGTGCTTGCCTGTGAGACAGGAGTTACTTCTCTGCACCATTGGTTTTAGCCTTGTCCATATGACTTGCCTTGGCCTGTGGAATATGAGCGAACATATCATGGGTGGCTTCCAAGTAGAGGTTCTGAACACACTGGCCTGATCAGGTAGCTTTGTCTTTTGAGCTCTTACCCAACTGCCCCAAGGAAAGATTCTATGTAGACCCAGGGATAAGTCATATCATTTTAAACCACTGACTTTAAGATGTATCACAGCATAGCAAAAGCTGGCTGTTAGCAGCCACTCTCTCAGTGCTGAGACAAAACACCAGGCCAGACGCAGATGATGGAAGGAAAGGGTTTATTTTGGCTTGCGGTTTTGAGGGGAAGCTTCTACCATGGAGGGGCGGACGTGGCAGGAGCAGACAGCCCACATCAAATCAGCAGGGAGGAAGCAGACCAGCTGATCTTCCGTGCTGTGGAGGCAGAGTTCCAGGGTCTGGCGTTGGACCTGTTCATTGTCACACAGCTAGGACACTAAGTCAGCCTGGACTACACCACACCCGGGCCCACTCCCAGTGACACCCTTCCCCCCAGCAAGGTTCCACCACTTAAAGATTCCACCAAACTGCCCAGTCAGCACCTCTCTTAATGCTCATACCCATATATTAGTGCTACTCTCACTTTTGGTTAAAGAAGCTTCTCTTTTCAGATAGTGGTGACGTCTGGGATGACTCAGAAGGCACCACGGTGCTGAGAAGAAGGGACAGAGGAGTGCTCAGCCCTGAAATATCTCAACGACACCTTCCAAGGCTCAGGGTCCATTGCAGAAGAGGTGGCACAAAGGATGTAAGAGCCAAAGGAAGGGTAGGACTCCTTACAACGTGCTCCTCCACACACAAAATGGCCGGGATATCCATGACCTCACAGTGCCTGACACTACCTACACAAGACCATCATAATAGGAGGAAAAGATCATGACATCAAAATAAAAGAGAGACTGACTGAGAGAGGGAGGGGATATGATGGAGAGTGGAGTTTCAAAGGGGAAAGTGGAGGGAGGGAAGGAGGGAATTAACATGGGATATTGTTTACAATCATGAAAGTTGTCAATTAAAAAAAATTCCACCACTGGGCTGGAGAGATGCCTTAGTGGTTAAAGCACATGCCTGCGAAGCCTAAGGACCCAGGTTTGATTCTCCAGGTCCCATGTAAGCCAGGTGCACAAGGTGGCACATGCATCTGGAGTTCACAGTGGCTAGAGGCCCCAGCGCACCCATTCTCTTCTCTCTCCCTCTTTCTCTCTCTCTCTCTCTCTCTCTCTTTCTCTCTCTCTCCCTCTCCCTCTTTCCCTCTTTGTCTCTAATAAATAAACAAATAAAAATAAATATTTTAAAAAGAAAAAGATCCCACAGCCTTCTCAAACAGCTCCACCCACTGGGGATTAACTATTCAAGCACATGCAGCTATGGGGTTCTTCCACATCGAAACCACCACAATGGCTAACACACTAAGTCTACCTGCCTTTACCATCCAGGTACTTTACATTTTTTAAAATATTTTATTTATTTATTTGAGAGAAAGAAAGAGGCAAAGGGAGAGAGAGGGAGAGATTGGGTGCACCAGGGCCTCCAACGAACTCCAGACGCATGCACCCCCTTGTGCATCTGGCTTACATGGGTCCTGGAGAATTGAACCAGGATCCTTTGGATTTGCAGGCAAATGCCTTAACCGCTAAGCCATCCCTCCAGCCCAGGTACTTTACATTTATTTCTGATGCTTCTCAGCCCTCATCCCTCAAGCAGCACTCACCATCAGCATAGTTTTCCTGCTGGCACTTGCATTTTCTTATTAGTTGTCATATGAAGACTTCACAAAACTGACGTGAGAGGAACTGGAACTGTTGCTTGCAAGTGAATACTGATCTTTCTATTCGGGAGCTGCTCTGTAGCAATGAGCACTTCAGAACTCTTCCACACTGAACATTGTTTCAGTGCTAACTAGCTGGTGAGGTGCACACAGCATCTGTGCCACGAGATCAGTACTCAATGCTGGCTCATAGAATGGGACCATCAGTCAAGATTGACTTTGCATAGAAGAAATAAAAACACCCAGAGGTTGTCATTAGTATTATTAATGGTGATCTTTGGGACTGTTCTTTTTTTTTTTTTTTTTAGGTTTTTTGTTGTTGTTGTTCATTTTTATTTACTTAGTTGAAAGCAACAGAGAGGGAAAGAGGCAGATAGAGAGAGAAAGAGAATGGGTGCGCCAGGGCCTCTGGCCACTGTAAACAAACTCCAGATACATACATACACCCCCTTGTGCATCTGGCTAACATGGGTCCCGGGGGAATCGAGCCTTGAACCAGGGTCTTTAGGCTTCACAGGCAAACGTTTAACCGCTAAGCCATCTCTCCAGCCCATTTGGGACTGTTCTTTAATCATGGGCCCAGCACTGTGTCAAATAATGTCATTTAATCCCTACAACTATATGAAAAAGCAGATACCAAAAATGGCTAATGTGCTCCCAAAACCAGTTCCCCTGTCAGTTTTTAGTAGTAAAAACTTGGAGCTGCTCATACGCCACCGATAATGAATACTACATTTCCCATCCTCCTTTGCAGTTAGGGGTGGTCATGTGGCTAAGATTTGGCTAATGGGATTTGAACAACTTCAGAGTAATTTCTTAAAGAAAAAGTAGTATTCTTTTCCTTTTCCTCCTTCCCACTGGCTGGAATCAGACACAATGGCAATAAGTGAAATAGCCATTTTATATACAGTGGAAGCCCGGTGTTGAGGGTTAAAGAGCAACAAAATAGATATGTGGTTCCTGGCACTGTTGAACTGACATACTAATCCAGGACCACCAATCTGAGCATTTGCATAAGAGAGAAATAAAATAAAATAAAATAAAATAAAATAAAATAAAATAAAATAAAATAAAATAAAATAAAATAAAATAAAATAAAAGTATATCTCCTCTGCCCACCCTCCTTTCTGTAGCAGCCTAATATACTGACCTGACTCATGCACTACACATTATCACTTTTTCAGATGAGAAAATGGAAGTTCAGACTGGTTAGCTTGCCTCAAGCTCAAACCATTAACAGTAGAGCCAGGACTTGGATCAATGTCTGAAGCTAATCTCTGCTCACCGCCCAGGTCAAGCTTTGAACCAGCTGTTCAAATTTTCCTCCTCCACAGAGAAGATATCACAGCAACATGTTGTAGAATGCAACATCTCTTTCTATCAGCCAGAAATGGATGTTCTCTGGTATAGAATTAAAGAAAATAAAGTATTCAACAACTTTCATCGCCAAGACATTACAAGATAATAAAACCAATACTCTAGTCCATGGACAGACAAAAGCAAGGAGAAGGTTTCCAGTGAGTCTTGAGAAGAAATAAAATATTAGAACTTCTGTTTGCATTTATATGTTTTGCTTTACAAGTTAGAAGTTTACTGTAACCAAACTGTAAGACATGGGCCATCTTCAGTTGCGTGCTGGGGACATACCAAAACAATGCAATTCAGCATGTAGTCATTTCATGCATTAAGAATTATATTTCCTAGTTTTAGCTAAACTAGGAAAGTAGAAATGCAGTTTAACAGATGAACTGAACATGATTCTAGTGAAAGTCCCTCTTGTCCCTAGAAAAGCTCTTCATTAGTTACAAGGTGACATGTAAAAAGAAAAGATGAGAGCCTGACATGGAGGCATAGAGCTATAATCCCAGGACTCAAGAAAATGAGGCAGGACGGGATTATGATCTTGAGATTATCCTAGGCACCATAGCAGAAGACTGCTGGAAGGAAGGATGGAGAAGAGGTGAAAGAAAGCAAGAAAGTAAGCAAGAAAGAAAGAAAGAGAGAGAGAGAGAGAGAGAGAGAGAAAGAAAAGAAAGAAAGAGGGAGGGAGGGAGGGAAGGAGGAAGGGAGAAAGGGACTAGTAAGGTCTGACATGACAACTAAATCATTTTGAAATTATCAAGAAGTTATCCTAGCTGAAATAGTAATATTCTACTCTCATTAACAATGAACTCACACTAAGACTGAGCCTTAATAATCTTAATAACCATCACAATTAGGAATTGACCTTATACTATGAGTAATTTTTTTATTTCATCTTGCTAAGATATCACTTTATATATGCATTATACTTAATAATACTGTATAGTTTATGTATACTTACATATGAATATTAAGTATATAAAATTAGCACATACTTATTTTGAGAGTGCCTGCTCAAAAAATGTTTTAGTAGTTTAAAAACACAATAAAAAATGGAGGTCTCTTGGTCCCCACAATGAATACCAATAACCCCAGTGAAGACCTCAGCAGAATTGGGGTGTGGGAGAAGGAATCTATGTGTGCACTCTTTTTATAAAAAATACTAATAGTAAATTTTTAAAATATTTTTATTTACTTGAGAGAGAGAGAGAGAAAGAAGTGGAGGGGGGGCAGATAGAGAGAGCGTGAGCGCACCAGGGCCTCCAGCCACTGCCAATGAACTCCAGATATATGCCCCACCTTGTGCATCTGGCTAACGTGGGTCCTGGGGAATCGAACCTGGGACTTTGCCTTTGCAGGCAAACACCTTCACTGCTAAACCATCCCTCCAGCTCCAAAAAAAAAAAAAAAAAAAAAAAGAATAAATTTTTTTAAAATGGTGTTCCGTGGGGCCTTGGGAGATGGTTTGCCTGAGTTTGGTTCCCCAGAACCCACATAAAAGCCAGTCATGGTGGCATGCAACTATGACTCCAGCACTGGGAAGGGGAGACAGGAAGGTATACTGGTCATACTGGCCAGCTAATCTAACTGAGTCAGTGAGCTTCAGGTTTCTTTCTTTCTTTCCCTCCTTCATTCTTTCATTTTTTTCTTTTTCTTTCTTTCCTTTTTTTTTCTTTTGACAGGCTTTTACTATGTAACCTATCTGGTCGTTAAAAGGTAAAGTAGAGAGTGATTGAGAAAGACATTGATGTCAACTTTAATCTATACATACAGACACACACACACGTGCAAACACACACGCGCATGTACCCGCACACAGAATGCACATACACACATGCACGTACATCACACACTCATACACACACAATAAAAATAATATTCTGAAGCCGGGCGTGGTGGCGCACGCCTTTAACCCCAGCACTCAGGAGGCAGAGGTAGGAGGATCGCCGTGGGTTCAAGGCCACCCTGAGAGTACAGAGAGAATTCCAGGTCAGCCTGGGCTAGAGTGAGACCCTATCTCGAAAAACAAAAACAATAACCAAAAAGATATTCTGCCCTAAGTAAAAGATGATTCTAGCAATTTTTCCCAACACAGGGGTCAAGTGCGTCTAGCCTCATTCATAAGAGCTTGGCGCACAGAGCTTGGGTCCAGCGGAATAGGAAGACGGAAGCAACCCTTATAAGCTCTCAACCTTTGGTCTCAGAGAAGGCGTAATTCTTTCTATATGCCCTATTTTGTTTCGTTTTTTTTTTTTTTTCCCTCAGTGCAATGCCCTGTTAAATCATGGAATCAAATTATTTCACATCAGATCAACATATATTGGATAACCTGAGATGGGCTAAAATGAAATTTCTCCGTAACAGGGTAGTGCCCATGTGGAAAGAGTCAAGTTAAGAACCTGGTTTCTGTGGGCAAACAAGCATTGGTGAGCGCCGTTGAATCATGCACTATGGACATGTACTGACTGTCGGAAATGTGGGGGGGAGCTTTGACCACAGTCTAGTTAATCGTGGCAAAGATAACAATAAAAACATGTCTTTTTTGGCAGGCCCTGTCCTAGGTGCCTTCCATGTATTATGGTCAGCTGCTCCCTTAGGTCTCAGGAACGTAGTCATCTGAGGGTGATTGGTCTCAGAATCCCATGGATAGGAAACTCCATAGATGCACAAGATCCTTATATAAAATGATGTGGTATTTCTCACCCTCCCACAGATCATAAAGCCATCTCTATAATATCTAATACAATGAAAATACCATGTAGATAGTTGACAATCTGCTATATTGTTCAAGAATAATGACAAAAAAAGAATCAGTACATGTTCAGTATAAATGAGATTTTTTTATTGACTTCTATAATTATAAACATATTCCCATGGTAATTCCCTCCCTCCCCCCACTTTCCCCTTTGAAACTCCACTCTCCATCATATCCCCTCCCCCTCTCAATCAGTCTCTCTTTTATTTTGATGTCATCAACCTTTCCTCCTATTATGATGGTCTTGTGTAGGTAGCGTTAGGCACTGTGAGGTCATGGATATCCAGGCCATTTGGTGTTTGGAGAAGCACATTGTAAGGAGTCCTACCCTTGCTTTGGCTCTTACATTCTTTCTGCCACCTCTTCTGCAACGGACCCTGAGCCTTGGAAGGTGTGATAGAGATATAAATGAGATTCTTAAATTATTTCTTTTGTGGGTGTTTCTATGTGTTTGTTGCAGTCAGGTTCACATTGCTGGTAGAAACCACCCAACCAAGAGCAGCTTGTGGGAAAGAGAGGTTTATTTTGGCTTAGAGGCTCGAGGGGAAGCTCCACGATGGCAGGGGGAAATGATGGCATGAGCAGAGGGGGGGCATCACCCCCTGGCCAACATAAGGTGGACAATAGCAACAGCAGAGTGTGTCAAACGCTGGCAA
This sequence comes from Jaculus jaculus, assembly GCF_020740685.1. Lineage (NCBI taxonomy): Eukaryota > Metazoa > Chordata > Mammalia > Rodentia > Dipodidae > Jaculus > Jaculus jaculus. The sequence goes on along the minus strand of NC_059112.1, from coordinate 23,042,736 downwards.
GGAGAAACTGGCTATAACACCCATAAACCTGCCCCCAACACTACACTGCCTTCAGGAAGTGTTAATTTCCAAATCTCCATCAGCTGGAAACATAACTTTCAAACACCTAAGTTTATGGGGGACACCTGAATCCAACCGCCACAGTATTTATATGTATGTGTATGTGTACAGGATTGCAACAGATGTGTGTAGCAGTCAGAGGACAATCTCCATGTGTTTCTCTTCTCCTTCCACCCTTTGGAAACAGTCTCTATTGCCATTCCTATTTGCAAGCTTCGACATACTCCTGGCTCTATCTGCCATTGCTGTAGGTGCATTGTGATTAGAAACACGGCTACCACTTTGTGTCTGGCTTTAAGTGGGAAGTTAAGCTGAGGAATATATATATATATATATATATATATGCATATATATAATTCTCAAACTGTGTTTTGTTGAAGCACAGATGTAGAAGCCCATCAATGTAGATGGCAGGATGTATGAACTCATTAAATATTCTTAGTCTTACACAGAAAAACTAAGGCACAAAGGACAGAGGTATCTCACTCAGTACACCCATGCCAATAAATGCCAAAGCTAGGATCCAGCTCTAAACGGTATAAGCCTAACTTTCTGCCGTAGCCCCCGTGTTTATTGCTGCTGACCTACCTGGCAAGGCAGATATCATTAGTCCCATCTGATAGGTAAGAGCACTCAGGGTCTGAGTGGTCAAACTAGGACTTGAACTGCACTTAGCTTCGTCCAGAGACCCTGTCCTTTGCTCTATGCCCTGGTGCCTCCCTTCTGCCAATTTCATGACCCACCCACTTTCTGGAGAATGTGGGGAAGGCAGTACTTCACTTTGTGAGCAAGCCTGCTCTTCATAGAGAAATCATGATTAGGGGACATGTTTTGCCATTTTTTTTTTAATTTTTGTTCATTTTTATTTATTTATTTATTTGAGAGCGACAGGCAGAAAGAGAAAAAGAGAGAGAGAGAGAGAGAGAGAGAGAGAATGGGTATGCCAGGGCCTCCAGTCACTGTAAACGAACTCCAGATGCATGCATACACCCCCTTGTGCATCTGGCTAATGTGGGTCCTGGGGAATCAAGCCTCAAACCAGATTCTTAGGCTTCACAGGCAAGCGCTTAACTGCTAAGCCATCTATCCAGTCCAAGCTTTGCCATTTTTATACTTACTTTCTTTGTCATTAGTTCTCTCTCTCTCTCTCTCTCTCTCTCTCTCTCTCTCTCTCTCTCTCTCTCTCTCTCTCTCTCCAGTACTAGGAATCAGGCATGTAAGACTAGTGCTCTGCCTCAGAGTTATATCCTAGCCCTCCTTAAAATTTTTATTTTGAGACAGGCTTTCACTAAATTATCTAGGCTGGCCTCATACTTACTCTGTAGCTCAAACTGTCCATGATCTTGTGACCCTCCTGCCTCTGCCTCCTAAGTGCCTGGGGTGACAGGTGGGCACCACCAGACCTGGACATCATCTCATCTTCAATGTGTAGTTTCTCTTATTAAGTCACAATTCAAGTTTGCAAGGTGTTTGCTGAGTCAAATAGACAAGAATAGTACATGAATAGTTCAATTCCAAACCACATGACAGGTTTCCTGAGGGGTGAGCAGCTGACTATGCTAGGGAGGACGGGAAAGATGGCCCACAGGAGACCCCCTCAGCGTGAAGAAGACTCAAGACAGCGAAGGCAAGTGGAGCCATGTCCCAGAAGAAGGAACAGTCAGCAGACCCAGTGGACAGCTAGCCAGTCCCTGCCACAGACACTGCCAAAATGCAGAGGAAACCGTGATTAATAACCATTCGAATTCTGAATCTTCTCTAATCCTAACTCAGGCCCCTTTAAAAGCCCTCTCCTGGGCAAGATGAAAATTTATTGGAAATGACATTTGATTTTGTTCCTGTCAATTTCACAAAACCACCTCTCCTTTTCAATGATATATGTTTCATATTTTTTAAAGTCATCCAAGCCAGTTTTGCCTACATTAACATGAAAGTATTCAATGCTAGGGACTCAAGTTTGAAAGAAACCTGTGTTTCATTTTGTAGATGTAAGAAACAAAACTGAAAACAGAGAGGATGCCAAGTCAGTCAAGGTCACACAGCTATGTCCTGACGTGTCTCTGTAGAGCTGGTGTATCTTCCAGTAATGAACTTAAACTTCCTCAAGCAAAATGTCCTTCGTGTCCAAATATTTAAACCTTCCTAAAGACTCCTTTTTCCCCATTCCTTCCCATTAGGGAAGTGAATTTTACTCTTGTTCAAGGAAGCACCATCTCAAAGGGCAAAACATCTAAAATATAAAGAATATATATAGAGAGATAGATATATATGAAAAAAATATATATATATATTCTATATATATATATATATATAGAGAGAGAGAGAGAGAGAGAGAGAGAGAGAGAGAGAGAAACTTCCAGCCAGGAGAGGTGGTGCATGTTTTTACTCCCAGCACTCAGGAGGCAGAGGTAGGAGAATCACTGTGAGTTTGAAGCCATCCTGAGACTACATAGTGAATTCCAGATCAGCCTAGGTTTGAGCAAGACCCTACCTTAAAAGACAAAAAATAAAAAGAAAGAATTCCTTCCCTCTATACCTGAATCTTAGGAGTGTTCTATATTCCCTTTAAATTGAGGCAAATTTGAGCCTCTTTCACTCCTTGATTCTCTGAGAGTGGATGAAGTAATATAATCCATTTGGCCCACATCTTCTTTTTGGAAGAAGGCAATTATATCCCTAAAGGAATGTACAAATTATTCCTTGCTTTTTTTTTTTAATGTTTGTTTGTTTGTTTCAAGGTAGGGTCTCACTGTAGCCCTGGCTGACCTGGAATTCACTATGTAGTCTCAGGGTGGCCTTAAACTCTCGGCAATCCTTCTTCCTCTGCCTCCCAAGTGCTGGGATTAAAGGTGTGTGCCACCACCCCTTGGCTCCTGGTGCTTTTTTTTTTTAATTTTTTTATTTATTTATTTGAGAGCGACAGACACATAGAGAAAGACAGATAGAGGGAGAGAGAGAGAATGGGCGCGCCAGGGCTTCCAGCCTCTGCAAACGAACTCCAGACGCGTGCGCCCCCTTGTGCATCTGGCTAACGTGGGACCTGGGGAACCGAGCCTCGAACCAGGGTCCTTAGGCTTCACAGGCAAGCGCTTAACCGCTAAGCCATCTCTCCAGCCCTCCTGGTGCTTTTTTTAATGGAAAAAAAAAAAGTGGTCAACTGACCATTATGTTCTTAAGTATATATGTGTATACATGAGTCTATTCCAAAATTGTGTGTTTAGGTATAGAATAACTCTAAATTACATGCATATTTGTATAAACAAATAATTTTGAATACTTCCAATGGGCCAAGCAGATGCAGGATGTGTAACAAGACAACACAATTTCCTTTCATGCCCCTTGGCTGTGCTAAACCACTTACCCTGACTGCTCTTCCTCCAGATTTTCAAATGATATGCTTTTTTCCGTTTTAGAAAAGTGTAATATATTTAGAAATTGACAAGTAACTCAAGAATTCTGCTGGATGAATTCCTGCCAGCTGAGCAACCCTGTGCAACCAACACCCAGATTTAAATAAAAATGATCAGTCCAGCTGGGGAGATGGCTCAGTGGTTAAGATACTAGCCTACAAAGCCTAAGGACCCAGGTTCCATTTCCCAGTACTTATGTAAGCCAGATGTACATGGTGGTGCATGCATCTGTAGTTTATTTGTACTAGCTAGAGGTCTTGACATGTCCATTCTCTCTTTCTCTCTCATAAATAAATAAAATAAAATTTTTTTATAAAACAGATCTAGGTAACTTTTTAAATTTTATTTACTTACTTGCAAGCAGAAAGAGATAGAGAGAAGAGAGACAGTTAGAGAGAGAATGGGCATGCCAGGGCCTCTAGCCACTGCAAAAGAACACCAGACGCATGTGCCACTTGTGCACCTGGGTTATGTGGGTCCTGGGGAATCAAACCTGAGTCCTTTGGCTTCGCAGACAAATGCCTTAACCACTAAGCCATCTCTCCAGCCCAAATAAAATACCTTAAAAACATTATCAACTCCATGAATGTGTCTCTTGAGTTCCTTTCCAGTTACAAAGAGTAGCGGCCACCCTGAGTCCGCCAGCATAGATAGGTTGCTGATTCTGAACGCTGTGCAAATGAAGTCACATAGCATGCTCTCTTTTGTGTCTGGATTTTCAGTTCTGCTTATGGAAGTCATTCGTGTTATTGTGTGTAATTTAAGGTAAATACGATGTATGGCATGAATGTGCCACAATTTACTTTCTCTTGTTGACAGGGTTTTGAAGTTTCTAGTTAAGGCTAATATGAATAAGGCTGCTGTAAACATTCTTTTTGAAAAATATCTAATTCATTTATTTATTCATTCATTCATTCATTTATTTATTTACAGCCAGGAGAGAGAGAGAGAGAGAGAATAGGCATACCAGGGCCTCTGGCCACTGCAAATGATCTCCAGACGCTTGCACCACTTTGTGAATCTGGCTTTACCTGGGTATATGAATGAGGTTACAGTAAACATTCTTTTTGAAAAATATTTTATTTACTTATTTATTTATTATTTGCAAAAGAGAGAGAGATAATATACCTACCAGGGCCTCTGGCCACTGCAAATGAACTCCAGACACTTGTACCCGTTTGTGCATCTGGCTCTACGTGGGTACTGGGGAATCAAACCCAGACTGTCAGGCTTTGCAAACAAGTGCCTTTAACCGCTAAGCCATTTCTCTAACCCTGAACATTCCTATAAATGTTTTTTAGAGAACTTGAATATGCATTTCTATTGGCTATATATCCAGTAATACTGTCTAACAGCTTCCCAAAGTGGTTGTACCAGTTCACCTCCAACTAGCTATGAATGTTATTTTATAAGCTATTTCATTAACTTTTTAACAGCACCAGTAAGAAATATTTGGAGACCCAAAAGCAACCCAGTAAAGCAGGAATTGAGAAGAATGCATTAGGAGGCATAGGTTGAACCCACATGACTTGGGGCTTGGGATTTCATGACCTTAAGAGACATAGGAGATGAGAGATAGGGTGTAGGTGGGCTGGACATGAGTCTGCTCTCCAAGACCGTGTGAGAAGATGTCCTGTCCTGAACGGCGGTACTGAACAGAGGACTGAGGAAACACATCTCAGAGTAATTCACAGTCGAAAGCTGGCCCTCACAAGGCTCTGTAGCCCAAACTCTTGGCTTAAAGGTCTAAGAAACCTCAAACCTAGAGTTTTGCTTAATGTGGTTCTGAACCTGGAGTTCAGGAACCTAGGCCAAGGACAGGAGTGGTAGAATCGCCCACCTACCCTCCAAGCCAGGTCTCAAAGAAATGCCCAAAGGATTGCCTGACACTTAAAAACTCATGGCTGAAAACCAGAGAATACAGTAGAAATCAAGACGCCATGAGCAAGAGCCAGCAGGAAAATAATAATAATAATAATAATAATAATAATAATGGCAACATTGCTGAAAGATAGAATTGCTCTATCTCTGCTATCTCCATAGCAAATAATTTCTAGCCCTTACCACCACTGTTAATTTTGCAAGTTTCTATTACTCAGAGTAGGAGTAAGGCTCTCAAAGTATTTTCTTCTTCATTAGCAAAAGTACTCTATCTAAATGTTTCCTCATTTCCATCCTTCACGTGCTACCTTCATGACTTTTTCCATATCATGTCATTAGTATTAAATACTCCATATTTTACTCACATTGGCTTTTGTTTAGAAAATATGTGTTCCTTTTCATCATTTTTTTCCTTTTCATAATTTTTATTTAACTTTTGTATTGGCAATGTTCAAACATTTACATTAGGTATTACTTTTCTTACATGGGCACTGGGGAATCGAACCCAAGCAGGCAGGTTTTGCAAGCAAGTACTTTAACCACTGAGCCATACCCCCCAGCCCTCGGTAGCTTTTTTTGTTGTTGTTTCTCCTTCATCATCCATGTTGAAATGTTAATGGGCTCAGCTTCATACAGGTCTGGTGCAGGAAGAAACAGCTACTCAGGGGTCGTGAATGTAATGAACTCTTCGAGTCCAGAAGATACAGCATTCCAAAGCACTCATCCACATCCTGTTCTGGTTACTTTCACGTTGCAAAACACCTGACTAAAAACACTATGGGAGGGACAGGTTTATTTTGACTTGTGGTCTTGATAGGAAGCTTCTTGATGGCAGGAAAAGAATGGCAGAGCCTAGGCTGGGCATCACTTCTTGTCAAAACAGATGGAAGTTAGCAGCAAAAGAGTGGGCCGAACTCTGGCAAGTGGGGGACTACTCATAACACCTCCAAAACCTGACCCCAGAAGCACGCTTCCTCCAAGTAAGGCTTCACCTCTCAAAGTACCACCAGCTGGGGACCAAGCATTTAAAACACACGAGTTTGTGGGGGACATCTGATTCAAACCAGCACGCATTCTTTCTGCCGCCTCTTCTGTAAGGGTCCCTGAGCCTTAGAAGATGTGATAGAGATGTGTCATTTAGCACGAAGCACTCAACCGTCCCTTCTCAGCACTTTGGTGAGTTTTGAGTCTCCTTGGTAGTAACTGCTGCCTGCAAAGAAAAATATAAATAAAAACCTTTGCTATCCAAAGGTAAAGATAAATATTTAGAGGGCATTTTGATGATCACAAAATATCCATTTAGCCAAAATAAGTCATAGCTCCCCAGGGTCTACAGTCTTCCCAGCCATAAGCTACTTTTCAGTACCAGGCAAAAGTTCCCTCAAGGGCAGTGGGTCTCAAATCCAATCAGAAAGTAGTTGTTTACCCCCACAATATGAGTCACTATTGTACCAGTAGGTGCATCTTATTTGTTTGAGTTTTTTTTTGTTGTTTGTTTTGGTTTGGTTTGGTTTTGGTTTTTCAAGGTACAGTTTGGCTCTAATCCAAGGCTAACCTGGAATTTACTATGTATTCTCAAGGTGACCTTTAATTCTCGGTGATCCTCCTACCTCCACTTCCCAAATGCTAGGATTAAAGGCATGCGCCACCACACCCAGGTCAGTAGAAGCATCTTGCTTGGCTGGTCAGATGTGTAGGAACCATGGTATATATATCACTGGGTGAAAATATGGATGACTTACCTCTCCCAGAAGCCTGTGTAGCACTTAGAAAATGTATTTTTCTCCTTTAATCTAGTCCTAATCAATACTATCCCAGAATCATGACTTTGCTGTACAAATGCAGTGCTAAATAAACATTTAGCTATTGACATTTCAAATATTTGTCCAGATAAAATTCCAAATGACCTTGAGGACTCCCAGGGCCATAGAAATGAGGCTTTACAAGCCAAGCCAGAGTTATCATACAGAACAAGTAAATTTCATTGAGAGGAAAGACCTGACAGAGGGAAGAGACAGGAAAAATACTGAGAGATGTGGAAAGAAGATGCAATCGATGCCAGAAAAGCGCAGAGCAGAGAAATACTGAGCTAACTTCCGGGTGTGTCCTAGAAGCAATGCATGTCCACGGGCCCAGGCGGGAGCCGTCTTCGGAGTCTTTAAGCTCAGCGGTTATCCACCATGTTCAAAGGGCCACATGACTAACAGATAACAGCCATGGAGCTGATGCTCTCCCACTCCAGAACCCACAAATGAAAAATTTGCCTAACTGGAGATAAAGTTTACATTTATAATTTATGTACTTATTCATTTTAACTTTTTATATTTATTTTTATTTGAAAGAGAAAGAGGTAGAGAGAGAGAGAGAGACAGAATGGGCACACCAGGGCCTTCAGCCACTGCAAATGAACTCCAGAAGTATGTGCCACCTTGTACAACTGGCTTATGTGGGTCCTGGAGAATCAAACCTGGGTCTTTTAGCTTTGCAGACTAGTGCCTTAACCACTAGGCAATCCCTCTGGCCCTACTTTAATTTTTTACTAGCAACTTCCATAAAAGGAGACAATAGGGATGGAGAGATGGCTTAGCAGTTAAGGTGCTTGCCTGTGAATCCTAAGGATCCAGGTTCAATTCCCCAGGTCCCGTGTAAGCCAGATGCACAAGGGGGTGCATGCATCTGGAGTTTGTTTTTAGTGGCTGGAGGCCCTGTTGCGCCCATTCTCTCCCTCTCTCCCTCTCTCTCTCTCTCTCTCTCTCTCTCTCTCTCTCTCATAAATAAATAAATAATTTTTTGTTTTTTTTTTAATTATTTATTTATTTATTTGAGAGTGACAGACACAGAGAGAAAGACAGATAGAGGGAGAGAGAGAATGGGCACGCCAGGGCTTCCAGCCTCTGCAAACAAACTCCAGACGCGTGCGCCCCCTTGTGCATCTGGCTAACGTGGGACCTGGGGAACCAAGCCTCGAACCGGGGTCCTTAGGCTTCACAGGCAAGCGCTTAACCGCTAAGCCATCTCTCCAGCCCTAAATAAATAATTTTAAAATATTTTTTAATGTAGACAATATGCAATGATGATAATCTCTTCCCACACCCTCCCTTTCCCCACCCCCACCCCACTTTCAATTCCCTCCTCCACCGAGTCCCTTCATCTTTCCGACTAGTTTCTTCTATTTTGATATCGTTTTTGTGCCCTCCTATGATGCAGGTCTTATGTAGGTAGCATCAGCCACTGTGAGGTCATGAATATCAAGGCGACTTTGTGTTCTCTATCATGTATTTCAAATTACTTTCAATGCGTTTCACAACTTGAGACACGATCTATCCAGTCACCCCATTCTGCAGATGAGGAAAGCGAAGCCTAAGAAAATCCAGTCTTCAATTTTCCTCCTGTGATTTTATTTTTTAGCATAGATAGTTCCCTACCTCCTTTTTTCTCAACTTCAGTCTTAACTATAACGGATCTTGTTCTTAAGTCAGGTGTCACATTTCCCTAGGGAACAATCTGTGTGTGTGTTATGTAGTATATGTGTATGTACATATGAGCACACGTGTACCGTAGTGCAATGTGTCAGTCCTTGCCTTCCACCTTCTTCGAGACAGGATCTCTCTTGTTGTTTGCCATTGTGGTTGCCAAACTAGCTGGTCCATGAGCCTCAAGGGCCTCCTAACTCTAACATGACTAGCTACATAAGTTAAAATAGGGCCAGAGGGATGGCTTAGTGGTTAAGGGGCTAGCCTGCAAAGCTAAAAGACCCAGGTTTGATTCTCCAGGATTCATGTAACCCAGATGTACAAGGCGGCACATACTGCTGGAGGTCGTTTGCAGTGGCTGAAGGTCCTGGTGCGCCCATTCTCTTTCTCTCTCTCTCTCTCTCTCCCTCCCTCCCTTTTTCTCTCTCAAATAAAAATAAAATATAGAAAGTTAAAATTAATAAATGCATTAAGTTATAAATGTAAACTTTATGTCCAATTAGACAAAATGCTCACTTCTGTGTTCTAACACGGCGGAGTGTTAGCCACAGTGCTGTTGTCTGCTAGTCATGTGGCAACTCCCACTGCTGCAGGCCCTTGTGGATTATAGACGCAGGCACCACTGCTTCCAGCTTTACATGGACTCTGGGGATCTGAACTCTGGTCCTCAGGCTTTCAGAGCAAATGTTTTTACCATCTCCTCAGGCCCAAATAAGAGATTGATCCTGCCAATATTCTAAACCTCTGGGATAGGAATCCTATTCCTTTGGCCTAAATATGTCCCTGTGAGAATGAGGAAACCTCCACTTGAGTCAAGACAACCGCACTGAGGACACACTGGTCCATCCGGCCCCCGGGGCCTGTCTTGCATGCAGCACTGCCTCACCACTCTGACACAGGGAGAGTTGCCTGTCAGGTTCGGCAGCCAAGGCTCACTGGCTACCTGTCTACTAAGAACACAGCCAGGGTCTCTCCTACTTAAATACTCCCCTGTTTGGGCAGCTTTAGACTTTCCAAAACATTTCATCACAGTGGCTCAGAAAAGGTCACACCGAGTGGAAGGAAAAGTAGCGCTACACTTGACAGGGAAACAGGGAACCCAGTGGTTCCTTTCCCTCTACTTTTTCCCATCACCGTCTTCTGTCCTTTGCGTAAAGAAACCTGGCAGAGCTTGCCCAGCAGTGCCTTTCACAGGAGCCCCCTGAGCTCCACAGCAGCTAGGGGCACTGCTCCAATGGCCTTTTTAACAATATTTTATTTTTGTTTATTTATTTGACAGAGAAAGAGAGGAGAGAGAGGACAGACGTGCCAGGGCCTCCAGCCACTGCAAACGAACTCTAGACGCGTGCGCCCCCTTGTGCATCTGGCTAACATGGGTCCTGGGGAATCGAACCTGGGTCCTTTGCCTTTGCAGGCAAACACCTTAACCACTAAGCCATCTCTTCAGCCCAGTTTTTCTTCTTAACAGCAACAAAGTCCTTGCTCAGTCAAAAGAATGAGTTCACCCTCCTGCAGAGGAGACAGAGTTAATTGCATTTCTTCCAAAGCTCAGCCTAGAAGACAAAATTGCCAGGCTACTCCCCAATGTTAGAAGCCAAAACTCAACTCCTGGAGGCATTCAGCCACGGAAGCACTCCCACAAGTCTCCATCCTGGTTTCAAACTGCACCTCGATGATGGCCCACAGGAGCCTCTTGCTTCAATCATAAATTATACATTTCTAGGAATGCAGCTTTTCTCTTCATCGACTGCCATTTCCAGGAAAGAAGGGATTTTTTTTCTCTTTTACTGCACTCAATGAAAGTCTTTCTGCTGACATGATCCATAATTAAAAATCAAAGTAATAAAGTGACATTCTCAAATTTGAATACCAGGTACAAAAAGCTTAATTGCCAGTCTTCCTTGCCAAATACCACAGTGGCTCCAACCAACATTAAGTCCCAGAGATGTTGAAGAGCATAGTTTGACAGCACTTTAAAAGTACACGGGTTTAATTTTATTAGAACAGGTTACAGAACCTTAAGACAAGCTGCAAATACTAAATTACTTTTTTTATTTCTTCTTACATTTTATTTATTGGAAAGTGATTTAACAATGACAACCATATTCAAGGGGAAATATATAACTGCTCAAAAGGCTAAATGAGTAAGGAATGTCATTAAAGTTTCCTGGGCTTAAAATGCGAATTTCTCTGACCCATCAAAAGTGAAGACACTATGGGCGCTTTTAGCACTAAAATGGCTAATACCCAGTGTCTAGATTCATACCAGCAAACAAGATGCTATTAAGTAAATCAGGGTTCTTCACTGAATGGAGTCCCTCAAGTCAGTTTTATTTATAGTGCCATTCCCTTTCCCACAATATTAATTCAGTTATACAAGTGAGGGGAGAAAACATAACATCCAACGTGTTCATTTTCTTTCTCTTGACCTCCGAAATTTCCCCAAAACTAAAAGGAATTAACATCATCTACTGCATCCAAAAATGTATCCGTAATGAATTAGATTTGTGAAACCTGTGTGATATTTTTCCAAGGATATTACTGACAAGGTATAATGGAGTTTTGAATAAAGGTGATTTACTCTCACAATTCAATTAATGTTAAGAAAGAATTGGAACTATTATATACACTGTTAGACAACAACACACCCCCCCCCCCCGACATTTTTGCAATCAGGAAATCATGATTATTTATCAAGTGTGATGTCTTTTTAGTAATTTATCTTAATTTGGAAAAGAGATTTAGGTGTATGCCTATCGGATTTTTTAAGTACAATGCTAGAAAAATGATTTGATTGAACCATATGATATAGTGGTTAGAACTGTTTGTTTTTATTTCAGGCACGGAATCTGTCTTAAAAATAATGCAGTTTCATGTCCTTCCGTCTGCTTTTTCTCCTAGCACAAGGGAAACAACACATTCCCTAATATATTTTCTGGGTGCACTCTCTTTATAATATTTCCTTTGCAAAGGTCCTGTTCATATTTGTATCTTATTACTTTTCTTATACTGGATTTATTGATAGTTTCTAACAAAAATAAGATTTCAGTATATTTACTGAACAAAATTCAATATAACAGACCCCAATTCAATTTTTTTTCATCAAAATGGAGAACAATAAAGAAACTAAAGTCCTCAGTTCAGACACATGGCATCAAAAAAACTTATATTGTTTAAAGAAATAACTCAATAAGGAGGAAGTGATAGATATTACTTAAAGTACAACATTAGTTTTGTTTATTTTTCTATGTTTCTAATAATCCTGCCTCTAACTTAGTCAGTGACAAACATTTTTGGTGTTCCTTGGTTATTGAATCTCACATAAGTGTAGTCATTTTCTAAAAATAGGAAAAAAATGTGATTATGCATTGTGAGATACCCACAGTCCATATTTACTGTTAATCGTCATTTTGTGTATTTAAATTTAATTTAAGAGAATTTTTTTTAAAAAACCTTCCTGAGTCTGCTTCCCAGATTATTTTTGCTATTGTGCCAGTATTTCTCATAAGTTAATCATGTTTATGCTCTTGCATGATTACGAAGAGTTTGGATCTGAATTTCTAATGTCCTGCTTCGAAGACTGATTACAGAAGGCTGTCTTCATTGACCATTAGTTAAAGGGTTGAAAAATAACTTTGGTTTACAATAGATTTTTTTTTTAGTTTAGTAGATAGGTGTATTCATTATTCACCTGTTTTCAGTCTCTTGTGCATCCCCCAGTGATGATGATGGCCATTTTAAAGACGACCCTTATTTGTGGTCTATTGCATCATCCCCAGATTTGGTAATGATTTTAGATTTTCCACCTAAATTACAGGGCACTTTCCACTGAAAATGGTAAACAATATTACAAACTAAAAAAAAGAAGTAATCTGATTTCTGGGAAGAGAGAGCCCAGTGAAAGATGTGTGCTTTTATAAGGATGGACAATGGAAAGCAAAATAATAACTCCTAACTTTGATTGTTCAAATATATTCTGCAATACAGAGAGCTGCATGCAGGCTGGAACAGGCACAGGGCAGGAAGGTTAAGTAGAGAAGAAGGCACAATACTTCAGATTGGCAGTAGACTGCGGCAAGAATAATCTAATCAAAACGAAATTCAATTATCTCGTCCCAGGGCAGGCTCCTGGGACGGCTGCATTGAATGTTACCAGAGCTCCTCCTAGACGCTTTTCCCCAGTCAAACTCACATGATGAATGCAGATGAAATTTGAAATATGAAAATCTGAAATAATTTATGGAAGTTGTCAGAAATTTGGCCTGCTTGTGGTGTAATTTCCTCTGAGACGAGGCAGGCCGCTCACTGTTGCAAGACTTGGAGTGGCTGCCGGTCTTCCAGTGGATGGATCAACCCCTTTAAAATGCTCTTCCAGACAAATTACAGCTCATTACACACAGCCTTGCACCATGCCATTATGTCAGAGGAAATCTTTTTTCATTTGCACAAATTTGCTTGGAATTCTCATATTTATTTGAGCATCCATTATCGAATCTGAACATTGAATTATCCACAATTATTTTCTGGGTACGCGGATGTTTGTGTGTATGGAATAGATGGTGACTGCGGAGCTATAAAAATATTACAGTGTGGCTTGAAAACCCCACGTACTTTGCAGCTCTGTTACAAAGAGCATTGTTTGCCTGCTGAAGGAGAGCTGACTTTTGCAAGGATATTTACAAGGTTCATTAGGTTTTGGAACATTGTCTTAAGGAGACTGGCTTGGTTTTGAGTGACTAGCTCTGCTCTGAGGTGTACAAGAATTGCAAATAATCCATTACACCTGAGTTAAGATCTTCCTCCCTCTCCCCGGCTTCAATTTGTATTTTATGATCATTTTCATATTAATTGTACCGAGATTCTTGAACACGTGTTCGGATTACCAGAAAGAACATCATTCATTTTCACATGCCTCTCTCATTTTCCTTTTGAAGCTGTCATAGCACACATAGGTTATTGCTCAGAAACACTGCAAAAGAATCACAAAATGAAATAATTCCCTAAAAAAAAATTAACTGGGCTATTTACCTACTAGCTTCATACAAATCCTGATTATAAGAACTTTGTATTATAGCTTGTAAGTGTTTAGCATTGCTTAGCATAATAAAATCTCTGCTGTATGTGGTAGAGCCAAATTGAGTATCGTCCTTCCCAATATTGTTTTCTTCAGTCATTCAGGCTTCTATCTAAATGCCTCGTCAACCTTTCCAAGTGACTAAATAATCAAATGCTCTCTACTGAGTTGTTGACATTTCACGACTTATAACAGGTGTACATTTTTTTTAAATGCAATCATTCTCCAAAGTCAACTTTGATTTTCCTAGAAGATTTTATACATAGATAACAGGAGCTTGAAAACAATCCTAAAGCAAACATACCTTTAACAACTCAGCATGATTTTGGGACTCAGATTCCATTACCACGGAACAAGATCTATTTCTGCAAATAGGATTTGTCTGGGCAGAAGAGTTCGTGGCACTTAAAAATCAAGGTGAGTTAAATGGGTTTTTTTTAATAACAATTTTCTAGTCATAGTACATAATTTTAACCTAGGATACTTTCAAAAGTAGAAAATAAATAGTACACAAGATGAATAGACGTTACTAGAATTGAGAGAAACAAATTTGGTCATTAAAGTAATGAAAGCCTGCTTTCTTGGATAAAATCAAAGCAAGGGTTTTCTAATGCTCCGGCCTTGCAGAGCTTCGACTCTCTCCGAGATCCACTGTGGGGTGGAATCATTCCGCAGCCTCCCAGCTTCCCCTTACTGCTGGAAACTTTGTAATAGCTCTCCAATGAAGAAAGGAACTGGGTGGGAGATTATTGCTTTCATTGTGCTATTGTATATGTGTATTATATAGTCACTCCATAGTTTGACACAATCCGTTGAATGCGGGACAAGACAAATGTTGTATATGACAGTGGGATAGTATTGAAAGGTGACCCCATATCTAGAGGGCTAAGAGTTATGGATGCATTGATAGCTGCTACTAACATTTTGAAGCGTGGCTTTTAAATTTTGCCTGCTGGCTTCTGGCTGGAGGCCGACGTGCCTGGGCAACGGAGCAATTGAAAGAAACGGCAGGCAGCTTTTTTTTTTTTTTTTTTCCTCAGTAGCCATCAAGGAACTTTGTTCTTCCTTTATTATAACTGACCACTGACAAGAGCAGCTTATGTAGAAAGCTAGGCAAACAAGGCCCATGGATCACTCCCCAGATAATCTTTGTGTGTATTCACTTCCAGAGAGCATCCTTTGCCTTAAATTTTTAAGGCACATTCTTAAACTAGACTATATGATGAAAATCACAGCCTAGATTTGGAATATACAGTGAAACATGACAGTATAGGATCTACCAAGGACAAAGTTTATGGAAAACATGGGGTTAAACACTGTCTTTTCAAAAGATCTATGGGAAAAATTATATCATAAAGAATCTTATAAAAGTGTGTCCAGAATACTGAAAGTTAAACTATGAGTGAGTTTTATTTTTCAAAGCCATGATTAAAGATGATCTTTGAAAATACAAGGCATGTTTTATGTGGGGAAATAAAAATGAATCGTGTGAACACAAAGCTCCTAACTTTGAATAAAATGCATATCTTTAAACCATTGTATAGGGTTAGCTAAGGTCTTTGTGAGACATTACTAATGACCAGCCTCTCTTATAAATTAATTTGAGAGCACATTTTAAAAGCTAGGAAGAAATCTTGTTACTCACAAAATGGATAAATGCATTTGACTCAAAGAGCCAAACTTTTATATTATACATCTAAAGGAATTTGTACTCAAGTTAAGGCTATGGCTTGAGTTCCTTTTGTTTTGATTATTTTTTACCATAGAAAATATAAGATATAAAAATAAAAAATATGAATGCAACTTTCTACAGCCTCATTTAAATATACAAACAAGACCCACCACATTGCTATCAAACAAATGTACTAAAACTACAGCCATGTAAATATCAAACATCACTGCTTCCCGCTTATGAAACTCTAGTCATATAAATCAGTATGTAAATCCCAATGCTTATAAATTCCATCCTGCACTTGAACAAATGCAATTTTTCAGTCACTATAGGTTGTTATTTTGTCATTTATTTTCAGATTTCCCTAGGGACCCCATGAAGACTAAACACATAAAAAGTTTCATCATTTTTACTCCATACCCAGCTTCCAGAAGAAGAGCAGAAGGTTTCACTGTGTACTTTTAAGTAAATACATATTTCTGGAAAAATACGTGCAAAGAAATAGCTATGCTGATTGAGAGGGGGAGGGCATATGATGGAGAGTAGAGCTTCAAAGGGGAAAGTGGGGGGAGGGAGGGAATTACCGTGGGATATTGTTTACAATTATGGACGTTGTCAATAAAAAATAATATTTTAAAAATTAAAAAAAGAAATAGCTATGCAAATGGATATATATAAAGCTTAGTAATGATGCTAGAACAAGCTAATAAAATAATATTTATCATGAAAATAAAATTAAGTAAAAATGCAACCCCTGAAAAATTTAGATATAATTTGAGTCTCATTCCCTTGACCTTCCTCAAAACAAAATAAATGAGAAGAAAATAATCAACTATTTTCTTTTTTAATGAAAAAGTGAAACTTGCATTAGAGAGGAAAAGCAATAGAGACATATTTTATGATGTCTAGAAGATGTTTTTTTCTTTAAAAAGAAATCTCATTTCCAGGAAGATTTTCCCATTTAACATTTTTATTATAATTACAACAAAACATTCTCTAAGTAAAAATAATCACATATACTTAATTAAGGGATATTTTCTCATATATTCTTCTTATTTAAAATCATTTCAATTTTTCATATTTAAGGTACAAAAGTGCTGATTCACCCAGGTGCATACACCTACTTTATAAGTTTTCTTAAAATCCATTTAAATAGTAGAAATTTGGAAATACAAAGAAATAATAAGAACTTTCCTATGTGGCAGCTAATTAAAGTTCACCTTATAGGTTTATCTATTTCCAACATGTATTAGAAAACAATTGCATGAAAAGTTAACTGTGTTTTCTTCCAGGTAGTCTCCACAAGCATCTATACCTGTGGGGTTCCCACTGGCCATGGAGGTCCTTTGCCCTTCAAAGCTCCTGAGATTCTCAGCCAGAAATTTAGGCCAAATTTGGGGAAACTTAATTTGCTGTATTCTTAAAATAACAACAGTAGATATTTTACTTGATTGATGAGGTCCAGAGATACATTCAGGCTTTTTATTCCAAAAATCTTGCATTTATATTTTGTCCACAGAAACCAGAAGCTAAGCAGTTATTTAATCAACAAAATCAATGTTATTGAATAAATTAGACGGATGGAACTTGAAATCTCCCCTTTTCCCCTTAAAAATGTACACACTTACAGGTATATTCTTCATACTATCTCATCAATGCAAAAAAAAAAAATACTTTTAAGGAAAAACATGTTACATTTAGCCAAATTATATGAATAGTTATTTCAGTTCTATAACTCCATTTGACATAGACACAAAGTTGATTCTGAGACTAAACTTTTTAAAACATTGTGGGTTTTCTCCCACACAGACAAGTCTCTATCCATGTTCAGGATTGTAGTTTTCAGAGCTGCTCTTATCTTCCTCCTAAATGATATCCATGACCATCTACCATTTGGGATCCCAAGAAAGAAAAAGACTTATAAAAAGAAATCAAAAAGTTTAAAAAAAAATTTTTTAAGAGAAAAAAAAAGAAAGAAAGGACTTAGGATAGTACACTGAGAAAGATTTTCAGACAAAGACACTTGTCTGAATGTATCATAAATGTAAATGGTGATATTTTCCTTTCAAAATTATAATATGTTTTGTTAAAAAATATTACTGTTTTATAATCAGAGCCCAAAGTACTAAACATTACACCATGGAGCCATTTCGAATTGCTTCATAATCCAAAATGTTAGGGTCTGGAGAAATGGCTTAGCAGTTAAGGCACTTGCCTGCAAAGCCAAAGGACCCCAAATTCAATTCCCAGGACCCACATACGCCAGATGCACAAGGTGGTGCATGCGTACACATCTAGAGTTCGTTTGCTGTGGCTAGAGGCCCTGGCATGCCCGTTCTCTCTCTCTTTCTCTCTCTCTCACTATCTATCTATCTATCTATCTATCTATCTATCTATCTATCTCAAATAAATAAATAAATTTTTCAAATGTTAGTTTCGCAATACTTTTCCTTATTAAAGTCTTTGCAGCTTCAGTTCATTATTCTGCCTCTCTTCCTCCCTCCCTCCCTCCCTCCTTTCCTTCCTCTCTAAAAGGGTATCAAGTATATCACAAGGGGCTGAAGGCTGTGCAGTAACACGAGCCCTGCTCTGAGTCCCATCTTGCTCTCTTAAGTGATACACTCATGCGATTTACTTAAACTTTACTTGCTTGTAATACAATATACAGTCATTCTATACCTAGGGCACTGGCCTCCCAGAGCTTGCCTTCTAAACTGAAGACATTCAGACAACAGAAGTAGAAGGGAACCAGGTGTGGTGACCCATACTTGGAATTACAAAACTTAGGAGACTGAGGCAAGAAGACTGAAAGTTGAAGGGTATTGTGGGCTACGTGGTAATGAGACCCTCCTGTCTCCAAACAAATACAGAAAATATGAAGTGACCTGCAGTGGATAGGTATAAATAGTGGAAATAGAATACATTCTTATATTGTGTAAAGGTTATTTTATATGATAAAGGGCTAATATCCAGGCAACACCTTAAAACAAAAGCATAAGAGGGCTGGAAAAATGGCTTAGCCAGTAAGGCACTTGCCTGTGAAGCCTAAGGACCCATGTTTCACTCTCCAGATCCCACACAAGCCAGACACACAAAGGTGAGGCAAGTGCAAGATCACACATGCCCACTAGGTGGCGCAAGTGACTGGAGTTCAAATGTAGTGGCTGAGGACCTGGCACACCAATTCATTCTCTCTCTCGCTCTCTCTCTCTCTCTAAAATAAAAAATAACATAAGAGAAGTAGTGGTACTTCCTGATTTCATCTCACATCTTCATGGGCACCAGCATCCGTATCAACCATCCCTGAAACACAGAATATAAAACATTGACATGGCATTGAAAGACTTGATATCAAGTTCTAGGCACTGACTAACACTCTCAAGTAGAAGTTTATGTGAACAACTGCATCAAAATTATCAAAGCCAAGGCTGGAGTGAGGGCTCAGCAGTTAAAAAGTGCTTGCTTGAGCCAGGTGTGGTAGCGCATGCCTTTAATCCCAGCACTCGGGAGGCAGAGGTAGGAGGATCGCCATGAGTTCAAGGCCACCCAGAGACTACAGAGTTAATTCCAGGTCAGCCTGGGCTAGTGTGAGACCCTACCTCGAAAAACCAAAAAAAAAAAAAAAAAAAAAAAAAAGTGCTTGCTTGAAAAACCTGATGGCCTGAGTTTGATTCTACAGTACCTGCATAGGCCAGATGTGAAAAGTACCACATGTTTTTGCAGTTCATTTGCAGTAGCAAGAGACCCTGGCACACCCATATTCACCCTTCTCTCTCTCTCTCCTAGATTATATATATATATAAATTAGGGCTGGAGAGATGGCTTAGCGGTTAAGCACTTGCCTGTGAGGCCTAAGGACCCTGGTTCAAGGCTCAATTCCCCAGGACCCACATAAGCCAGATGCACAAGGTGGCGCATGCATCTGGGGTTCGTTTGCAGGGGCTAGAGGTCCTGGTGTGCTCATTCTCTCTCTCTCTCTCTCTCTTTCTGCCTCTTTCTTTCTCTGACTGTTGCTCTCAAATAAATAAATAAAAATAAACAAAAAAATTAAAAGATATATATTTTTTTTTAATTATCAAAACCCCCAGAGGTAATATGATGGAGAATGGAATTTCAAATGGGAAAGTGTGGGGGTGGGGAGGGAGGGAATTACCATGGAATATATTTTATAATCATGGAAAATGTTAATAAAAATTAAAAAAAAAACAAACCCAAATTTACTAGGAATGGTGGCACCTGCCTGCAGCAGCCCAGCACTCAGATGGATGAAGGAGGAGGGTAACAAGATAGAAAGCAGCCTGAGCATACATGGCTCAGCCAATCTCAGAAATAAATAAATAAATAGGCTGGAAATATTCTCAGTGGTAGAGTACCAGTCTAACATAAGGCCCTGGGTTCAGTCCCCAGCACAGAGGCTGAGGGGGAAAAAAAAAAACAAAAAACAAATTTAAGCCAGGCATAGTGGTACAGGCCTTTATTCCCAGCACTCGTGAGGCAGAGGTTAAGAGAATTGCTGTGAGTTCCAGGCCAGCCTGAGACTACATAAGGACATAAGGAATTCCAATTTCCAGGTTGGCCTTGGCTAGAGTAAGACTCTATCTGAAAAAACTAATTAAGTAATTAAAAAACAAAAATGAAATAAAACAGGGGCTTAGGATATAGCTTAATTTGTAGAACACTCACTTAGCCTGCAGGAGACCCTAGGTTCAACCCCTGCCACATAAACTGGGTGTGGTGATGCACACTGGTAATTGCAGCATTGATGAGGTAGAGGTAGGAGGATCAGGAGTTCAAGGTTATCCCTGACTACATAGCAAGTTGGAAGTCAACCTGAGCTACATGATACCTGCCTGGAAAAAAAGAAAAAATCCGAGCTGGAGAGATGGCTTAGTGGTTAAGGAGCTTGCTTGTGAAGCCCATGGACCCAGGTTCAATTCCTCAGAACCCATGTGAGCCACATACACAAGGGGATGCATGCTTCTGGAGTTAGTTTGCAGTGGCTGGAGGCCCTGGTGCACCCATTCTCTGCCCTGTGCCCACCCTCTCCCATAAATCAATAAAAATAAGATTTTTTTTTAATTTCTAAATGTGAATGACCTAAATGAAAATGTTCCCTATCCTTCTGACACCTACCTGAGCCAGAGGGTCATGGAAAGAGAGGCTGTGTTGGTTCACCAGCCCCCAAGGGCCAAGAAGGAGATAAAGCAACTCACTTCCACCTGTCACTATTCTTGAACCTAACTAGCTCGACAGGACAGTGGCCCTGGCACAAAGGGATCTTGTGAGTTTGGTTTTGGGATATTTGGTGTGCTAGGGATTGAACCCAGGGGCCTCACACTACTTAGTTCCACTCCCATCTTCTATAACTATATTTATGCTCTTCTTACAGCTATTCCTTCTATAGCCATAATACACTCTAATTCCATAATTACTTCTGGCCTAATAACTATTGTGTTCTTTATTTGTTGTGAGAAGTATATAGTACACTATCCTTTAGAAAATAATATACTTAATGGAGAAAATATTACTTTGCTTTGTTTCTACCCTGAGCTAATGAATCTTGTTTTATTTTAGTTGCTTATAACAGAGAACTAAGGAAAAAAATATTATTATTATTATTATTTTGGTCCATTGAAATTATGAGTAAGTTTGGGATTTTTTTTTCCCTCTTTTTCACACTTTCAATGACCAGACACTAGTGTTCCAATAATTACCTTCTAATACCTAGGGAGGGAGCCAGCGTGAGCTCTAATGCTAAGGAAGGCGTGCAAAATCAAGGCTGCTTCTGTCATTGGTGGGCCTTGGTCCTTCACTCCATGCCCATGGGAGGGAATATGTCACTGGAAGCATGCTGGAGAGCTGTGCTGGCCAGGACTGATCTAGGCCTTGCTCAGCCACAAGGGAAGAAGAGAGGCAGGCGTGTGTGTGTGTGTGTGTGTGTGTGTGTGTAAGAAAGCGTGGAGGCCTGCCTTTCACCCTCCCCACTTCCACTGCAGCCCTCCCCTGCTCTCTGCGGCTGGTGGCTTAGTGCAGCCACTGATTAGGTAACAACAGAGCACCTTCCCTCCCTGTTTCCTCTCAATGCCTCTGGGCCACAGCTTTTGAGGGCGCCCAGCCCTGCCACTATCTGGCCTTTATCACTGGCTGTATAGGGCTTTATCTGGAAAGGCCTGGGTTTTGCCCCTGGCTTCATCAATCATTTGGACCAGTTCACATCTCCTTCACGGTGTTCCGCCTCATTAAACCCATCAAGGGCAGCACACAGAGGCAGCAGAGTGTGCCTGAGCCCAAGTTCCCACTGCTTCCACATCCCAAACATGGAAAGCCCTTCGGGAGCCCGCACAGGGGATGGCTAGCCCTCTGGCCATACACAGACCTCACTCTCTTTTCTTCCTCTTCTTTGCAGCCAACAGTGTACTTACTCCAGGCACCTCTTCGGGGTGTTCTTGGGAAATGAAATGATCACCCGGAGCTCACAGGCATGCTCCTGGGTCTTCTTAAAGAACTTAAACTTGTTTGCTGGGGAAAAAAACAGACCACAACTTCTCTCGGAAATTGAACCCTGAGAGACTGAAAGATGCAAATGGCAGTCATTTAAAAATAAAAGAAAACCAGGGGAAATGGGGGGCAGAGAGCAAGCCTGACACTGAATTGAGAGTCTCCTGAAGTAAAATGAACCATTCAAGTTCCATCTTAGGGGACTTGGGGGAAAGAGAACTCCTACCGTTTTCAATCTGTTCTAGTGACTAGAGTGTCTATCTTTAGGTTTTGCAAAGTGACTTTTATTTTTTAACACATGCACATATTACAAGAACTCCCTCACACAAAGAGAAGGCATTGTATTAGCACCATTATTTTGAAGGCCAAGGCTAAAGAAGATTGCATTCAGCCCAGATCTCATAGCTGGCAGTGGGTAGGGCTGGTCCCCACCATTTCCCATGCCCAGCTTACTTGACATGGTAGAGAAGCTCAGGCAGACATATTGTGTGTATGATGCTTTGTACCTATGCCTACGATAGGATATCTAGATAGAAATACACTTCCCTAAGGGGCTCCCCCAGCCTATTTGAGGACCTGTTCTCCTGCTGGGCTGATCTCTCTCCCTCTCTCCCTCTCTCCCTCTCTCCCTCCCTCTCTCTCTCTCTCTCTCTCTCTCTCTCTCTCTCTCTCTCTCTCTCAGTCTGTGTGTGTGTGTGTGTGTGTGTGTGTGTGTGTCTCCTCTCTTTCGGCACCAAAAGGAAAAGGGGTACAGAGGAGCACGTGCTTTGACAGAAGCTAGGTTAAGATAGCTGGGAGAGAAAAGGAAGAAAACCAAAACCTTAGAAAGGCCTCCTAGCATAAAGTTTGTATTTTTAACAATGACCACCTTTCATCTCCTCCAGCACCCATTCGGATGGATCCCAGGGCAGAAGCGCCAGGGCTCTTCCCACATCCACATCGCATGGGCCAGGAACTTCCAGGGAGACACCTTCAGCCTGGGAGCTGCGCTCTTGCCCCCAAACCTCACGGGGGGAAGCTGCAGTGAACACACTTCCAGGCCTCCTCAGCACCGGCCCCTCCCACCAGCACGGCTACCGCCTGGCACCAGACAGCTCCAGCTTCCTGACCCTCTGTCCCTAGGGATTCCTGGGGGTCACGGTGGACTTAGGAAGTCCTGTGTGCCAAACGCATGCCACCACGCACCCAGGGAACCTGGTCGTCACCTCCACGATTTGCATCCGCCCCCCCCCAACAAAGGTGCCCTGTGGATCACCAAATATTGCGGTGATTAATAACCATAAAACACCAGGGTGATTGCAAAAAGAAAAATGTGCCTACACGTCAGGACTTGGGGCAAGATTTTTTTTTAAATAGCAGCTCACCAAACCCCAAGTCTGTAAGTTTAACTTTTTTAATAACGATTTTTTTTCTTTTTTTTTTTTTTTTTTTTTTTTGCCTGAGCTGGTAGCTCACACCGAATCCTGGAAGAATTGCTAAATCAGATTAGTTATATTTTTTTTTTTTGCAACAGGCTGGATCCAGCAATAAAAGGCGAACCAGGCGCTCTCGGAAATGGGACTTCACCCATCAATTAGCTCTCTATGAGCAACCAATGCAGGCTTCTGCACGGGAAATGTCCCGTCTCCACTCTGGAGAACCCCCGGGTTCCTGGGCGCCCGGCTCTCACCTCCCCACGTCCCTCACAGTTAACCACGAAGCCAAACAAACGCCTTTGTCTGGAGGCTGGCTTTCGTTTTGTCTTTCTCCTAGGTCTTGTTCTGGAACCCGGGCCACCTGCCTTCCCCACCCACCCTGGGACGCCCGGTCCCGGCTGGCGTGAACAGGTTGCGGGGCGACACCTGCGCTGTCTGCTGCGCGGCCTTAGGACTTCGGTGCCAGGAGCTGGGGCGCCGGCCGGTCTTATGAATATTAAAAGCTTTATGATGGTCTGTAATGAAAGGTGATTAACAAGACAATGGACAGGACTCTGAATGGTGGGGCAACTCATCTGCTGTCATAGCTCACATCCGCCTCGGGGTCCCAGCGTGGCAATGCCACCCGTCCAGGGGTCCCAAGGAGCCTGAGCGCGTCCTTACGCCCTGCGGGGTGGGAGATAAGCCCCTTGCTGGGTCCGCTCTCACCTGGGCTTCAGCTCCCGTCCCTGGCATGTCTCTCGGGTTGGCACATGAACAAGAAAATGGGGCTCGATCCCCAAACCACTCTTCCAGCTTCCGACAAATGCACACTCAGCCCATGACAACCCCATCCCCGCCCCCTCCCCGCTCCCCACGGAACAAAAATGTTTCTCCTTGGGTCCTGGAAAGCCTCATTTATCATTCTCCTGGGGACCCGAGGGACAAGGCTCCTTGTCCTAGCCTGGCTGTGAATGGAAGGGAAAAGGGGGGGACACCTCGGTTCCCCTGCACTGCCAGCGCCCCTCCTGCCTCCCCAGCCCGGCTCCATCAGGAGACAAGGTACCACCGCCCAGGAATGAGCGCGCCGGGGAAGTGGCCCAATGGATAAAGGAGGCACTGTTGTGGATGCCGCTGCAACTGCGGGGTGTGTGTGGGGGGGGGCCCATTCAGGGACCGAATTCAAATGGATATCTGCCCCCACCCCATCCTCGGCCCAGCTGAAGGAGTCTCAATGCCTGCGAGGTGCAGCGCTGCCTGGGTGGACGCGCTCTCTGGCTGATATTATAATTTTCATAATGCGCTTTTATGTGGCTCCAACCTCCTCCGGTGAGGCGCCCGCAGAGATGCTGAAAGAGGCTTTGAGAGGCTGGGACGGGGCTGCGCGCCCCCCGCGGGCCTGAGTGGCACCGTGTGCCCCAGCCAGGGCGAGGCGGGTGCTGCTCATTAGCATGCCTCCCAGTGCCCCTCCCCCCGCTCCGTCCCGGGCTCTCTCCCTGCTGCTCCGAGCCTCTGGGATCTGTGCCACCCGTCCGGGGTTTGCGAGGTCCCCTTAGCCTTCCTCCCCTCCCAGACTCGCTTCAGCTCCCGCCCAGGCCTCAGGAAAGGTCAAGGTGTTAAGATGCGAGCAGCCAAAAGGCCAACAGTTCAGGGCTACGTGGATGCTACCTTCTGGAAGGAACCAGAAGATAAAGGGTTGTGAGGGATGCACACGATGGAGGAGAAACTTTTCAGCATTCTAAATGCCTAGGGATATTTTGTTAGAGCAAAATATTAAATAAAACTATAAGCACTTAGCAAATTTTTTAAAATATTATTTATTTATTTATTTATTTATTTATTTATTAGAGACAGAGAGAAGGAGAGAGACTGAATGGGCGCGCCAGGGCCTCTCTAGCCTCTGCAAATGAACCTCAGACGCATGCGCCACTATGTGCACGCCTCTGGCTTAAGTGGGACCTGGAGAATCCAACCTGGGTCCTTAGGCTTCACAGGCAAGCGCCTTAACCGCTATGGAAACTAACCCTCAGAGATTAGGAACGGTAGTTTTTAGTGGCAGAGACAGTAAATGGGAGGGTGAGGCTTTAATTAAGCCCAGTTGTTCCCAGAGCCCTTGCACTTAACGGGCTAAGGACCACTTCCTGATGTTTGCTAAATTCTGAGGGAGTCTTTTTGCCAGAGCTATCAGAGGCAATAAAGATCAAGGGTGGCTTCCTCAAAACTCCACCTCCCCTCCTGGGCTTCCAAGTCATAAGGGCTGGCTGCTGTTGGGCAATGACTCAAATTATCTCCCTTTTTTTTTTCTCCCTCTTCATTTCTGGCCTCATGGTAGGGATTGCATAAAATCCCTGGGACTTCTGAGAGTCTAAATGGGACAAACACTTTACCTTATTCCCCAATAAGCACATTAAAAATTAATACATATGTATTGGTGTAAAACTGAAAAACAAAAATCCCAAACAAAACAAATTGTAATTGGTACTGGCCCTGGATAGAGAATTTAAAAACATAACAATCTTAATATTATATTACAGTAGGCCACTTTCCAATAGACCCAAGACTACTATTCTAAAATGATTCCCTCCACCAAACTTGAGAACTGTTTGTAAGACATAGCAGGTAAAAGTTGTAAGACTCTAGGTCACTCTATCCCCAAGGCCAGAGTTATAAACAGGTTCTCATAATTGGTCTCTTAAGTAGGGAGTCTATTAGAGGGACCAATACAAATTTCATTCCTCTCTAAGAAGCCCATCATTAGCTGTCATAATTAGAGAGCATTCTGCACCTGTCCTTCTGATTCATATTTCTTCAAAAGGCATCGATACGCCAAAGAAATAAATACATATACAGCCCCAATTCTGTAGGACACCTGACTTTAAAATGGGCAATGCATTCAAAACTAGCTCTCTGTGCTGGAGGAATGTCTGTCCATACACCCTCCGGGTCATATTCTATCCACAATTGTCTGTCCCTTCCCTCACTGGCTTTGTTAGAGGAGTTTCAGGTGCTGACAATGCCCCACTGTGCACTGGGAAACCAAAATTAACCTCACATTGTCCATCGACAATACGAGGTCAGTCAAAAACTTGGTGTCAGATTGGATTTTTATTTATCTACATAAGGGCTCTAAAGGCTTAATCTAAACTTGAAAACTTGTATGACCTAGAATCATAGCAATAGATCCAAAAACACAACCAACCCACGGATTTCATTCCTGGACTTATTATATTGGTTTTCTTCCTTAAACCAGCCTCGTTGTTCTTGTTTATGAATCTGCTGGTATAGTCCCACATGCCTGATAGAATGGTGCAGACTTACAGCTAAAATCTGTTCCTTATCCTGGTTTGTTGCAGAGCCATGGAAGCTAACTACAACTGAGATGGGGAAACAGCAGCTGCTCATACATTTCCTCATTAAATAAACATCAGAGTACCTGCTGATTGAAGCCATTTTGGGGTTTAGATGGGAATGGCTCTATAAAGCTCTGCCCATATGTTAGCCTCTATTCAATTCAACAACTTTGCTCTAACTGTCTCTAAATCAAAGGTTATTAAATTCTTATTAAAACTTGAAAATGGTCTAAAGTAAAATGGAATCACATACTTGGAAAGAGGTAGTAATATGCCATTTTTAATGAGCAATTTTCAAAATTACATACATGGAAGATTGGGACCAGAAGGTCAAATCACTCAGAAAATTCATGACCCCCCGCCTCAATGACTTTTGTTTAAATTACCCAGCTAGATGAGAATAGAAGATAGTGTTGGTTTGAATTATTTACTTTGTATGGCCATTTGAACAGCAAAAAAGATTCTTAGTAAACCTCATCATTTTCAAAACTGCTAAGATTTGGCAATAACTACCAAGATGATCACCCTCACAGAGGAGATAATGATAGTAAGCTAATGGAATCATTATTGAAAACAAGAATGTTATCACGCCTTATTGTACATGCTCACATAAGCTTTATAAGATTTTTGAAAAGCATAATTGCTCAACGTGAAATTATAGAATTAGGTCTAATGAAGGCTTTAAACTTAAGGCTATAAAGATATCCACAGTTAAGTACTCTGTATGGTTTGCCCCAGATGTGTGACATCACTAAGGGAGGTTTAGGGTTAGAATGAATGGCGTAGGGCTAGGGGCATTGCTCAGTGATGGAGCGCCTGCACCTCGGGTTTGATCCCAGCATCAAAGAAAAGGAGAAAAAGAGGGAGAGAAGGAGGAGGAGGAAGAGGAAAAAGAGGAGGGGAATGAGAAAAGGAAAGGGGAAAGAAAGGAAGGAAGGGAAGAAGAAAGAAAAGAAAGGAAGAAAGAGAAAAGAAGGAATGGAGAAAGAGAAAGAAATCCTTTCTATCTATTGGCATGTCTCCAAGTACCTTCTTTTCTTCTCACCTCAGTTTTTTTTTTTCTTTTGTGGTGGTAGTGAATTTCTCTTTCTCTCCCTCCCTCTCTCTCTCTCTCTCTCTCTCTCTCTCTCTCTCTCTCTCTCTCTCTCAATCTCTCTCTCTTCCTGTCTCTGCTCACAGCCCCTAGCCCCCAATTTGGAGCATTCTTATTTTATTGCCAATAGGATATACTATGGGAACTTCCCAGATAACTCTCAAGAACAAAAATCTTCAGTGAACAAGAACTTCTGGGTCCTTACACTCTCCAAAGAGCTGTTGGCATTGACTTAACTGACCCGGTCCTTCCTCTGGCCCTCACAGGCACTAGCTTGTTAGAAGAATGCTGTCAGGGGAGAAAGAACCTGTAAGAACCAGATGTACATGCCTTTGAATTTCTTTTCCCTTCCTTCTTTCCTTTCTTCCTCCCTCCCTCCATCCCTCCCTGCATCCTTTCCTTTCTTTTTCTTTGTCCATACATTTATATGGAAGAGTTCATTCCTCTCTCTCCCTCTCCCCCCACCATATATATTTGAAAGCTTCCTTTGTATTGGAGTACCACCATAGTACATCACCACCACCTTTCTATTTAACCAGGCTTAGTTTTCTCCTCTAGAACATATGAAATCTAAAAATTTCCTCTCTGGTCATCCCTGGTCACAGTCTTGAGAAACAGAACTTCAAACCTCAAGCTGTATTCACCCTGCACACTATACTTTATTCACAGAACAGGTCATACTGTGCATGGCTTTGGCTTTTTTTCCCCCCTTTTAATCAATAGGGGCTCTTCTCTCACCAACAGTAAAAGTAATCAAATAGCTTTCCAGTATGGACAAGACACGATAAAACTAACAGAAATTGTATCAGTGACCCATTTGATGTGATGGGTGGATTTCTAAAGGAGGTTGTATGAAATACTCTTTAAAGGTAGAACAAAATTCTATAATTCTATTAGTATAATGTTTACATGTGTGTTTATGATTAGTGTGATTAGAAGTGACCATAGATTTGTGTGTGCGTGTGTGTGTTTGTGTGTGTGTGTGTGTGTGTGTGTGTGTGTGTGTGTGTGTGCATGTGTCCTTATTAGGGCTTGAACCCAGGGCCTTTTGCCTTCAAAGCAAGTGCCCCACTACTTAGCTATACCCCAGCCCTGCAAAATCTCAACTTCCAGGTATTTTATCCTACCTTTCTTCTTGCCTCTCTTATTAAGTAGACTTCATGAATACAGTAAATATGTGTAAACTAAGTACTAGGAATAAAAAAAATGAAATAGAGAAATGGGGAAAATATTTAAATATGCTCTGCTTTGTATAAATACCCATGGTAATTATGTTTTTCCTCTTCATGAATTTGCTACTTGTAGTAGTCTGTCTGAAACTTAGCAACTAGTTTTTAAATTACTATGTGACACAGTAGGCATATTGTTATCAAATATAATGTAAAGTGGTATTGAGAGACTGAGATTAAGGGTCTAATAGTCATACATTAAGTTAAAATGATTAGCACTTGAAAGCTGGATTTATTAGTGACAAATGAAGGCTGGAGATTTCTTTTCTAAATCTCCAATTGCCTTTTCAAATCTTATATGGTGCGTGTGTCCAAAACTTGCAAATTATTTTAGCTAATAAGGAGTGCTTAAATAACTGTAGCCACAGCTATGTACTTCATTCAAAACTAATAAAGCCAGGAAGTTAATAACAGTAATTAACTCCCACTGTACTAAGCTCTTGTCTATAGATGCTTGATAGCATACATTTGATATTTAGCACGTAAAGTATGGAAAGGGAATGCTACTCCTCTGATGGGTATGAGAGGTCTTGGACTGAGAAAAATTACTGTGCTTACTACATGATCTACGAGCTCATAGCAACACCTCAGAAAATTTCTAAATAGCCAAGAAGGGCAAGTGTGAGTTCTCCATGACAAATTAGTGACTAGAGAACCAGAAGAAAGGCACTTTCTTCAGTGGTGTAGTCACAGGTATGTTGAAAGTGCTCTGGTAAATAATCCCCCACATGTGCTCATGCAATACAGGCAACCCTAGTGAGACACACACACACACACACACACACACACACACACACACACACACGGGGAGGTGGGGGGGAGACATTAAAATAGAAGAGGAACTAGTTGGGAAGGAGGATCAATGAAAGGGGAATGGGGGCAAGAGAGCATAGTGAAAGGAGATTATGATCAAAATGCATTACATACATTTATAAAAATTATCAATAAAAAGCAGGGACCTTCTGAAACTTTTCAAGACAACTGGTTAACCAAAACCATCAAGTGAGGGCATTGTCAAATGAGTGCATTTTGTTTAAGATTCGAAATAAGAGGTGGCTAAATTGAATCGATGAATAGAAAGTGACAAGCCATCTATGATGAATAACTATTTCTAATAACAAGGAGGAAAGATCTAAAAATGCTCCCATTCACTAAGAAATCCCATCAGCTAGCATTTTTGGAAGGCAGTGGGCCAGCGTCCTTCTGCCGTTACTCTCAGCACTGCCTTTTGATCACCTTGCACAAAAGTCCATTCGTCAAGTTCAAGAACGAGGACACAGTGCAGTGGGAGTTGTTTTTCTGTTAAGAAAGTGAGTTCACAGCCCAGCATGGTGTCCAAAATGACCCAAGCCTCCCACCAACAAAACAGATGGCAATTCTGCACCAACTTCTGGACTTCTGAAACCATTTCTTAGAGACTCATCTAGACGAGACCCATATTCTATTAACTTGAAATAATAGTAAACCTTCTTGCATGTTTCTGGGGAGGGAGAACACACACACCAAGAAACAAACACCCCAAGCAAGTAATGCACTTAGCCATTCGGTGAGGGGAAAGGTCAGGCTACTATTGACAAGTATGTAAAGACACCCCCTAAACCATGGGAAAACATGGATAAATCGTTTCGACTCACTGCTTTCAGAACCCATGGAAGAGAATCACAAAACTGCATTTTAGCATTGTTGGCCTGAAAGGATATCTATTTATCATCTTATAAGACAGCTCGAATGATCTTTATCTACTTTGCCCACTTTCTGACCCAAATTCAGGGTTTTTATGGAAAATTGCAGTCAGTTTGATTGATGAAATCCAAAGATGTCTAAAATGGCACGAAAGATCTCCAACTGTGCAGGCTCCAACCGCGGGGCTTCAATGTTGGCATTGTTCCTGAAGGCAGGAAAAAAAGAAAGAAAGAAAGAAAAAGAAAAAGAAGGGGGGGAAAAAGTTGAGAAAAACGGGCAAAAGTTAGGGAATTTCTGCTTTTAAAACTTCAAATTTCAATGAAGATGCCCAAAGCCATTATCCCTGTTCACACGTGCGAACCGGGCGGACATCAAAGTATTTCCCACACATCTCAACAAAACCGGGTTCCTCTTGAACCAATCAACTTTTGTAAGGGCTGAATGGCCGGTCTACTGAGCCAGCAGGTCTCAGACAGGCGCTCGCAGCGTGCATCCTGGAGATGGGGAGCCCTAGCCGGGGTGGGGCGCAGAGGAGGAGAGTCCAGTCTAGACCACCGTCCCCGCTAGCAGCAGTTGGGGACTTTGGAACTAGGATTCTCAGAAGCCTCTTCTGAAAGCCTCCCTGTTCTGTGCAAGGGCAGCCAGAGCGCCCTCTGCTCTCTTTTCTGCGCCTGCCTCCCATCCCCATCCTCCTGCCACCGTTAACCCAAAGCAGAGGCGCGGCTGCCCAGATCTGTGGATGCCAGAGACAGGGGTCATGCTATGCCAAGCCTCAGTCCAGTTTTGGGACAGGGGCGATGCAATAGGGTGGAATATTGTCACCTGCCTAATTGTTCCAAGAGAGCTTCCTCCCTCCCCCATCGGTAATAATAGCTGGATTGAGCCTCCTACCGGGTTACCAGACCCAAGAGCTGATGAATGAAGCCCCTCGGTGGTAGGGAAAAATCTTGGGAGCTGTCTTCTGTCCTATTACCCAAGGGGGCCAGCTATAAATCTTCCTTCATTTTAACCACATTTACCCTCATCCTCCTCCGGGCTAAGGATGCTGCGTGAAGATTGCACTGGTGTGCCAACGCTCTAGACCAGCTGCTCCTAAATACAGACAGGTCCTTGTCAATTAAGGCTTTGAGAAGCAGGTCCTCGGGGGCCCTGGGGCATTGAAGCAGCCAGCAGCGTGCAGCCCCCACAATTAGTATCCATTTGGAAGGGACCTTCAGGGCACAAATGCACAGGCCAAGAAAGAATCAAAACGCCAGGCAACTTCAATTCTGGAAATTGGTCTTGTAAGTGTTGTGAAACTGAACAGACGGGCCCCAAGAAAGGAGCTAAGATTTTTCTGGTGTGAGATGGGTCTCTCCTGCTTCCCCCACTCCCTCCCAATATTGTTCCTTTTGTTTTATTCCAAGCCAGGCAGTAGATGAAGTTTGTGGATAGGATGGAGTTGGGGGGGGGGGGCCGGGAGAGGATAAATGAATACATTCATTTGCCCCTGCTGCACGTTAAAGTTATCTGTTGGCGTCTTTTGTGGTCACCTCAAGCAGCTGCTCAGTCTTGCCCGGACCCTGGCCTTTGGCCCAGAGGGCGCTGGACAAGGCAGGCGCTCCAAGGAGAAGAGCTGCGATGTCTCAGGTCAGGGAGGCCAAGCCACCCGGTGAGCCAGGCAGAGCATTAGCAGTTCAAGCTAAACAAAAGCCAAAAGGCTTAGGGAGCCTGGGGCACCAGTGGGAAAGGTGTTTGTTTAAGTGATTAGGCGCAGTTGGTAGTTAGGGGTGGAGTAAAGGGCAGAGCTGATGACACAGGGCAACTTAGCCTGGACAGCAAGGGTGGATATTCAGAGAACATCACTGTTTAAGAATGTGTGACCCCACCAAGTTCAAGAACAGAGCAAACAGCACAGGCCATTAAGGGACAGCAGTCCAACGAATAGCAACAAAGCCAAGAAGGGTATTGAGAAAAATGTTTCAATATTAAATATGGAAAAGTGTTAGGGAGTAGGGCAACGGGGTCAATGAAAGCCAACAAAAGCATAGAGCTCAATGAAAGCGAGAATTTGATATCAAAAATGCATAAATCTGCAAGTAAGGCAGCTCTACAATGAAGGCAAAAGAACCAGTTCAGTCAACATTCTGTGATAATGGCATCATAATAGATAGCGTTAGCTTGTTAACATCAATCACAAAAGCGAAGAGAATGGGAAGAAAGGCAGGTCCCTTATCTGAGAACCTGTTGGATGATTTCCACAGGCCTCACAGGACTAATGCCCAGGAGGCCCATGACTTTTATCAACATTCTACTGCCAGGGGAAAGGTAGGTTGTTCCTTCTTAGTGTGGCATCCCATTTCCCCCTCCTTCCATGATACCCTCTCTGAGGCCCATGCATCCTCCAAGAGCTCATCTCAGGACCCGCTGTATGCTGTGCCCATTTCAGCAACGAAGTGAAGTGTCTTTTAAACTTCATTCAGGGGCTGGAAGGATGGCTCAGTGGTTACCGCACTTGTCTGTGAAGCCTAAGGACCCAGGTTCCATTCCCCAGGACCCATGTAAGCCAGATTCACAAGATGTGTCTGGAGTTCATTTGCAATGGCTGGAGGCCCTGGCATGCCCATTCTCTCCCCTCCCTCCCCCTTCTCTCTCTCTCTCCAATAAATAACTAAATAAAATATTTTTTAAATCATTCTACCCCCAAGTTTCCAGCTAGGAGGATCCTATGAAGAACAGTTTGGGGATATTTTTTATTTTTCCTGCTGAGAATAAAAACATGCTTATGAAAACAGTATTTCTGCTCTCTAGAGCTCTCTGAGACTTGACCTAGCTATTGAAAAGACCTTGTTTTTAGTATCCACAAGTACCTGCTGAAAGTCAAGGAGAGAATGTCTTACTCTGACAGCAGAGATACCTCATTCCAACTTGCAATTAGCTACTGCCAAAGGCAACTTCTGGTAGAGTCCCCAAAAAGAGGAAATCTACCCCAGGTATATTCAGTGATTGGAGTCCTGACTCACTGTATTTTTAGTTGAATGATGTTGTTTATTAATTTTCAAAGCACACATGCATACATTCTCACCCCTGGTCCTTACAGCTACTCTGTGAGAAATACAGAGAACACGGGCAGGCAGAAAGAATGGGTGCACCAGGGCCCCCAGCTACTGGAAAGGAACTCCAAATGCTTGTGTCACCTTATGCGTCTGGCTTTACCTGAGTACTGGGGAATCAAACTCAGGTTGTTAGGCTTTGCAGGTAAGTGCCTTAACCGCTGACCCATCTCTCCAAGCCTACTTTTTTTTTTAACGAGGTCTCGCTATAGTCCAACTCACTATGTAACATGGGAACCCCCTGATCCTCTTACCCCAGCTTCCCAGGTGCTGGGGGATTACAGGCATGTACCACCAGGTCCAGCATATTTGGACATTGTAAAAGAAGTTTACTAAAAAGAAAACATAAGAGAAACTGATCCCCACAGTTTTGGAATCCTGAGATTTCTGTGTTCTTCTCTCTCAGATTTCTGTTGTGCTGAATTAGCACAGCTGCTAAGTCAACATCTTAGCCAATAGAACTACCACTTCTCCTCCCTCTCCATCCAGGAGAGTCACGGAGGTGAGAGAGGAGGTGAGAGGAGGCGGCGGAGAGCAACCTGGATTCCACAGAGCTCACTCCCACAAAGGCCCTCCTAGGCTCCTTACTTATTCATCAGGAGGTGCGGGAGTCCAGGAGGAAGTAGTCTGGAGGCTAACCCCTCCCCAGGCTGGATGAGACTTTCCTTCCCTTTATGTTTACACGTGGAGGTCACTCCTGCAGCTGACCTCTAGGGGCACTTCCATCTCTTAAATTCTGAGGTTTCCCTTGGTCCTCTTACGTGTAGAGTGGGTAGAGTGGGTTGGAGCAGGCAGGCCCATAGTCGGCTGGTAGGAAGTCAGAGGCAGGAATAGTGCAACCCTCAAGGTCACCTTAGAGAGAAATCGCTCTGGCCAGGAGATTTCCCTCCAGTCTCACCACCATCCTTGCTTCCTTGGCACCAGCATGGCACTACGAAGAAATTACCTCCCACCCACCGCCCCATCAGGTTGGTGAGACTGCCTGCTGGGTGCCAGGCTTTCCCTTACCCAGCTCACTGGGCAGGTGCTGACTGGTGGCCTGGACCAAACAAGGCTGAGAGCTGACCTGAGGAGCTCCAAACCCCAGCTGGTGGCTAAAGGACCTGCCTGAAGAGGAGATTTTGGTGGCTAGAAATTCCTGGGATGACAGTACAAAATTTTAAAAAAGGAAGGAAGGAGGGAAGACCGCAGGATACCTGGGACAACACTGTCAGGCTCTGGTATAAATAAGCAAGGGAAAACCTATTTTTTTCCGCAGAAGCGAATTGATTTGTGGTACCCATTGTAAAGTGAATTTCAATATACACCAAACAACCCAACTAGAGATAACAAGATAGGGGCTTAGCATCTTTAGTTTCAAACTCCTCCCCCCCCTCAAAAAAAAAAAAAGTAACTTAGCTAAATGCAGCGAGGATCTCCCCCGGGGTTCAGGAGGTCAAGCAGACTTAGACAAGCGCACGGGAGTTACTTATGTCAAGTCGGGTTATTGTAATAGCGAGAGAGAGGGAGAGAGAGAGAGGGAGAGAGAGAATCGCCCGGGCGGCGCGGGCAGCCCACGGGTCCGAGCGCCGGGGTCAGGGTGGCGGGCAGCGTGACCATCCTGGCGGGACAGTAATTGCCCCTGGTCTGACACGACGCCAGGGGCTGCAGGCGCCTCCATCCATCTCCATCCAGTTAGCGACGCGACCCCCGACCAGGCAGGAGGCTGGGCTTGGGCCTCAGCTCGGAATAATGAGAACACTTGTCTCTGCCTGGCACAGGTCTCCACAGGCCTGGGTTCGCTGCCCCCTCTCATTCTTTGGTCCCCGTCTACCCATCAGCCCTGGCACTGCGGTGGCTGAGCCCTGAGCTCCCAGAGCAGTCGGAGCCCAAGCCCGCAGGAGGAGGAGGTGTCTTCAGTTCAGGTGGCCCACGACCCTCCAGCCGCCTTGCCAGGCCACCATCCTACCTCTGGCTCCAATCTTCTGCGCTTACCCGGCTGCCAGGCCTTCCCCTCCCATCCATAACCCACCACCGGCTTCTAGAATTTTCCACCAGCGCTAGGAGTTGGTAAAGATTCTCGCCCCCCAACACACACACCAACCCTGACAATTTAATAGTCTCAAGCCATCATGTGTGTGACACTGGCCATCCATCTTCTCCCAGGGGAGGACAAAGCTCGCCCTCCCCGGACTCCAGGCCTCTCTTTCTTTCTCTCTCTCTCTCTCTCTCTCTCTCTCTCTCTC
Organism: Jaculus jaculus; assembly: GCF_020740685.1. Taxonomy (NCBI): domain Eukaryota; kingdom Metazoa; phylum Chordata; class Mammalia; order Rodentia; family Dipodidae; genus Jaculus; species Jaculus jaculus. The sequence goes on along the minus strand of NC_059112.1, from coordinate 23,006,602 downwards.
TCTCTCTCTGTCTCTCTCTCTGTCTCTCTCTCTCTCCCCAGCCTTTTCTATTTTGGGATGGCCTCCCCACAATGGCGCTCTTATGAACCATAATAGCGATGTTTATGAAGGCCGCACTACAGTGTATGAACACAATTTTATGCCTAATTAGAAAATGATGTAAGCGGGAGACAAACAAAGAAAGGCTGTCCCCTCCCCGTTTTCCCTCTTCAATCACGGGGGCCCTCCCTAAATTTCCTAGAGTTAGTCCCCCTCGCGAGTGCCTGAGGCTCCAAGGCCTCTCGTTTTGACAGTAGTGGGGACTCCCCACGCCTCTCCGGCCCCAGCTTGACTAGCCTCCGCGTCCCCTAGGCAGGGGGGCAAAGGCTCTGCGGGGGAGGGTGTGGGGGCGCGAGGCCCCGGGGAGAGGGCCCAGGCCGGCGCACAGACGTAAAGAGATCGGGGACCCGGCGCCGCTGCGCTCGCTCTCTTCCCCGCGCGCCCCGCCGCATCCGAGGGGACCTCACCCCTTGGGAAGACTCCAATAACTGCAGCCCGGGCGCCACTCGATTCCGGGATAATTTTTAATATATATGCAATAAATGTTCACTTTGTTAGATTGAATGACAGACAATAATATCGGCAAATCTTCATATCCATCCATTACCAGCAAATGAGCCGCACGAAGGACAGATTTGCTTTTGATTAATTTATTTGCAGACTCGGGTTGATAAAGCAATAACTATTTGGTTAAACTTGACATTTGGTCTTCGGGGGGTTATCAGACAAATCCCTGTCGTTCGGGAGAGATAATAAAGCTGTT